>NW_024802946.1:162197-250551 GCF_019175285.1 Sceloporus undulatus
TAGGAAAGCTCCTGCTGCCAACTTCTTTCTTTCACTTAGTCTCAAAGGTGCTGCAAGATCTCTCTACATACTGATCCTACAGATGAACATGGCTATATCTTTGCATTGTACAATTTCAGATCACAGTCAAGCTGTGGTTTTTCTTGCTTTTTGACGTTTCTTAGTTAATTTTTCTATCAGAGCTAGTTGCCATATCTTTTTAGACCCGGTCATTCCAGATCCTCCCTTTCAATCTATCCCAAAATTGAGTGATGGCCAATCTTGCAGCTACTAATAAATAACCAATTAAGAGTTTGTGAGAAGCCTTTGCATTGCCTCCTTGAAACAAGCCCAGGAGGCCAGCTGCCAGAGTCTTTTTGTAAGATGCTGGTGAATCACATTATTTATTTCAGAAAAGATTGCATCCCACAATTTAGACTTTCAGATACTTTACTACAGAGACAGCCAAGGGCTTCTATATCAGGGGTATCATGAACCTTCTCAGGGTTTTGGTCAAAGTAAAAAAGCTGATAGGATGAGAATCAGCCCATTTGAAATGTGGTGCTGGAGGAGGAGAGTTTTGCAGATACGCTAAGATTGCCAAAAATCCCAAATAAGTGGGTTTCCAAACAAAGCGGGCCTGAATTGTCACTAGAAACCAAACTGACTAAACTCAGGCTGTCATATTTTGGACACAATGGCTACATCTGCACTGCAGAAATAATGAAATATGACACTAGCTTAACCGCCATGGCTCAATGCTAAGGGATTTGTGGATTTGTAGTATTGTGAGATATTTAGCCTGGTGCCACAATAAACTACAGATCCTAGATTTCCATAGCATTGAGCCACAGCAGTTAAAGTGGTGTCAAACTGCATTAGATGTTCCATCTTTATACACCAAATGTTCAGAGGATCTTACTGCTTTAGCATTGCATGTATGGATGCGAGTTTCAAGAAAATATACTTTGGGAATATGGTCAGCTCATATAAATCTACATGCCTGTCTTTGCCCTTATCCAATCTATTTCTTCTTCCCACCTTTTCTCTTTCATTTTATACATACACACACAATTTAAATTTCTTCCACCACAGTTGAACCTAATACTAAAACTATGGGAATAAAAGCAATGTTCCTGGTGTGTTGTTGTTGTTCTGTGTCTTCAAGTCACTTGAGCAACACTAAGGTAAACCTATCACAGGGTTTTCTTGGTAAGGCTTTTCAGAGAGGGTTTGCCATTGCCTTCCTCTGAGGCTGAGAGAGTGTGACTTGCCCAAGACAATCTAGTTAGTTTTCATAACCAAGGAGGAATTTGAACCCAGAATCCTAGTCCAGCACTCAAACCACTACACCATGCTGGCTCCCACATGTGTATTTTACCCGTTACCAATTTTATCAACTGTCAATTTTGTCCCAAGAGTGAGAAACTAATCTCAGTAAAGTGACTTTTTATTACTCTCCGCAGATGTTCTTCAGCCAATGCATAGAATTTGCCATTTGTTTTAAGACCTGGGTAGCCCAAAGGCCACAAAAACAGCCCATTGCCCACAGGCTGCACACTCTCCATCCCTGTTTTAAGGGGCTGTGTTGGCTCTGGCAGTGTCCTTTGTGCAAACGTTTTACAACCTGCCTTGAAACAGACTGCCAGGCCATCTGTCACCCAAAGGGGACGTTCGCTGATAGAGAGGTAATGACACGTTCCCAAAAACAAACTTCACCGGAAGAAGTCAACTGGGGAGAGTCCCTCTCGCTCTGTCTCCTGGCCAACCATCACATTAACATTTCATTATTTCATACCATGATTTTACCTGACCTGACAAGAGACTTTGGGTGAGTAAAGAGGCGACTGGTTCTCAGTCTGGATTAAGGATGCAATGAACACCCATAAATATTCCAATCCTAAGGATATTTCAATACGCCCAAGAAAAGGTATCAGCACCTGAAGAAAGACAGAGTAGTTGTCTGCCTCCTTCCGCTCACACACTCCTATGACTACAGTCCTATTAGCCACGTAACATATGTGTAACATGAGGTTGCTAATGTTTGCAATGATGCATTATGTATGTAATTATGCAATTTGGAATTATGTGCCTTGAAGTCAACTCTGACTTATGGTGACCCTCTCCTTCGTGGCAAGATTTACTCATAGGAGGTGTGCCCTTGCCTTCCTCTGAGGCTGAGAGAGTGTGGCTATCAGCACCACAGTTTTAAATCACTCACACAGACACATAGGGATCTCAGGCTGCATCTGCACTGCAGAAATAATGCCATTTGACGCCACTTTAACTGCCATGGTTGAATGCTATGGAATTCAGGGAACTGTAGTTTGTTGCGACACCAGGGCTGTGTGACAGAGAAAGAGAAATGCCTCTCAAAACTGCACTTCCTAGAATTTGATAGCATTCAGCCACGGAGGTTGAAGTGGCGCCAAACTGCATTATTTCTGCAGTGTGGACGCAGCCTCAGTTTTTCCCACTCAGCCATTTTGGCTCCGTTCCTAGGATTTTAAAACTACCCAAACACACGCACCACTTTTCCCTTTTCCCTTTTTCTTTTGGAAACTTGCCAAAGAAAAAAAGCCGTGCAAAATTATTGCTTTAATTCACGGAGTACCAGTCTGAAGCAAAACTTTCCAAATGCACATTTCTTATGAATAAAATTGCAGCCTTTTCCTTCGCCTGGCTCTCCCATTCTCTCACGCTAATAAAACTTCCATTTTTTACATTATGTGGCAGCTGGGGAGAAAGTTTGGGCTGCATCTAAGCAAAGATAGCCCCCCCCCCCCCCCCGGCAATTTATAAAGCAATCAAGGGTTCTGGTTTCATAGAAAATCAGGGCTCTTGATCGCTTTGACAATCTGCCACCAGCTTAGCCCCTACAATTTTGCAACAGGAGAAGAAAAGCAGAAACGGCAATGATAGGCACGGCTGGAGAACTGGGGTTGCCACAACTCCGGCTTTCCAAAAATGGATGTCCATAAAGTAGCCAGAAGGAGAAGCCAGGGAGCATTACAGAAGCCTGGATAAACTGGCAGTCCCAAAAATGAAGATGGCAAGGTAAGAAAAGGAAAATTTAGGGCACCAATGGAGAAAGTTCCTTTGGGGGGACTACAACTCCCAGGCTGGGGTATCTTAGGAGTTAAAGTCCCTTTCAAAATCAAATAAAACAATGTGTTCAGATGTGTTCAGAATAGTACGGTTGCTTGTTACAGCCCCACCGAGACCATAAGCCAGGGCCTATTCACACTACAATATTACAACTCTATGGTTCCACTTTAATTGGCTAGATTCCATCCTATAGAATGAAGGGATTGGTAGTTTGGTGAGGCACTAGAGCAGCTTGGAGTCTGGGAATCCTGTAAATGCCCCTCCCTAAAACTGCGAATCCCATGATTCCATAGGATGGGACCTATGGCAGTTAAATGGGATTCGCATCGGACTATAATTCTGTAGTGTGAATGAGCCCTTGCTCTCTAACCCATGAGACTGGAAAGTTTGACCCTTGCTAACAAGGATGTTATGGAATGAGGCTAATATGTCTCTATAGAGTGTACAGAGACTGGTTGTATGGATGCCCGCATACATACTACTGTATGTCCATGGTGTGCCTGTCCACAAAATCCCCTCTCCATGAAAACATTCCATCATGAGAACAAGTTTTTCCTAGACAAACAATGAAAACAAGATGAAATTGGAATGAAAAGTTGCTCCCTTCCTTATAACATACTTTCAATTTTATGTGTCAAGCAACCCAATATGGCACATCACTGATCGCAAGAAGAGGATGGCTTACTTACACTGTTTCGTCATCCTTGAATTCCAGCTCCCCGCAGGAGTCTTCATAGTCCACACCTCCTCCGTGTGCTGTCCCTTCCACCGTCTGGTAGGGGACCATCACAGTCCCCCGAGCCCCCGAACTACGGATCACCTTGACCTCCAGGGTCCCTTGGCACTCGCTGACTCTCAACAGTTTGTCCTGGAAGGTAAAGATTCCGGCATGGTCATCGTCCAATATGGTTACGGTGGCCACCAAGGGGGCCACAAGCCGCCCCTTGGGGTGGTCAGCCGAGTCCGACTCAAACATGCCCTCAGCGTCACCCACACGCAAGTTGAGCAGCCTGACAAAGAAATGCTCATCTTCTTCAAAGATATCATCATCTATGATACCGATCTTCAGTTCTTTCTGGGTCTCGCCAGGCTTGAAGATCAATGTCCCCTCGCTGTACTCGTAATCTGAGCCGGCTTTGGCTGAGCCATCCTCCGTCTTGTAGTCTACATAGAAAGTGTTGTAAGTATCGCCGCCCTGTTCGCAAGCCACAGTTAAGGTGACTGAGCCACAGTTCTCCAAGCAGTGGTACATGCACGGCTCAAAGAAGATTTTGCTGTAGTTCTCTTCCACTTCTGCCTCTGATGGAACTTCAAGCAGGTTGGCGGACTTCTTGGAGAACTCAGACACATGCTTCTTGAGGATGTTTCCTGCCCCAGTCATCATGCGGGTTGCCTGGATGCGATAGAAAGCTCGGCTTTTCTGCTGGTGCAACAAGGCGTAGTAGTTGGCCATCTCCACCAGCTGTTCCAGTTCTTTGTCTGGGTGCTTCTGTTTGAGGTCTTTCAGGATCTGGATGACTTCTTTGCGGCTCTCATCCAGCTCTTTATCCTCTTGGGTGGTGACTGGGAGTGGAGCGACGGAGGCTGCACTCCCATCGACAAAGACACTCTCTCTATGGTCATTGGCCACAAAGCCTCCATCCATTTCTATCCCTTTGGGGAACTCACCTTCTGTTCCGATTATGATTCCACTGCGTGGGTCAGCCCTGTACCTCTTGTAGACATACTTGTAGAAGAGCAGGCGCTTGTCCGCCATCCAAGCAAAGACGACACAGACGGGGAAGAAGACAAGGGTGAGCAAAGCCTCCCAGACTTGCACGATCCCAGGGGAAAAGACTGCCAAGATCAGGTACAACCAAATGTAGGCAAAGATGCTCCAGGAAGCAGTCACAAAGAAGACTCTCAGGTGCTTGATCTTGCGGACTTCCCCATTTGGGATGACGTAGACACACACAGCAATGACCACAAACATGTTGAAGGCTGCACTGCCCACAATGGTTCCGGGACCCAACTGACCAGCTTGGAAGTTGTGGCCGCAAACTTCAATGACAGAGAGAAGTATCTCAGGTGCTGATGAACCCAAGGCCATGAGGGTGAGGTTGGAGACTGTCTCATTCCAGATCCTCACCGTGCCAATGCTAGTCTCGCCATTGGATTTGGTGATGGTGATCTCCTTTTCTTTGGAGGTGATCACCTCAATGGATGCCATGAAGCGATCGGCAATGATGGAGACTCCCAGGAACATGTACATCATGGCAACAAAGTAGACAATCGCCCTGGCAGCCTTGTCTCCAAAGGAAGGGTTGTCCGGCTGCCAAACAGGGAGGATCACTCCTGGTTGACACTTGTTGGATCCTTCACAATTGGTGGCATTGTCCTCCACTTCAGATGTGAAGGCTTCAGCCCAGGAGGCATCTTCTGCAAAGAGGACTGAAGCAACCAAAACCTTGGCAAAAGAGCAAGAGGACAGCCACCACCCCCACCGTGATAGCGGCATCCTCCGTGGGTGGTTGAGGCCAACAGGATCTGATCAAGAGAAGAAAAACAAATATGGTGAGTGAAGAGCGAATGGTTCCCTATGCTCCATGATAGCATCATCAAATAGGTGGTGGGCTATTTGGATACCAAGGATCCACTGTACATAGATAAATAAAGGTAAAGGTAAAGGTAGTCCCTTGACATGAATGTCTAGTCATAACTGACTGTAGGAAGCTGTGCTCATCTCCGTCACTAAGCCAAAGAGCCAGCGTTGTCCAAGGACTACTCTGGTGGTCATGTGGCCAGCATGGTTGCACCAAACGCTGTTACCTTCCCACCAAAGTGGTACCTATTTATCTACTTGCATTTGCATGCTTTCAAACTGCTAGGTTGGCACTAGCTGGGACTAGTGAGAGGAGCTCACACCATCATGCGGCACTTTCACATCAAACTGCCAACCTACCGATCATCAGAACTGCATCTTAACCACTAAGCCAAAGCATCCCAATAAATAAATAGATAAATAAATAAATACATGTTCCTCATTTTGGATTTGAAAACCTGGCCACACTACAATAGTCACCCACCAAAAACCGTATCCCCCCAACAAACAGCACATTTGGAGAGGTGAACCAATAGCATGGGCAAGGATTGGAAGGTGGCAAGCAAAGTCTGAGATACTACCACCCTTCGCTAAACAGGGATCATCGGAGGATACAATGACCACTGATCTTTCACCACCTGTGCTACTGCACAAGACCAACAAGCAGGTCTAGATGTGGTTTTTCAGGGGGTTTCTTGACAATTTGGTCCCCATGGAACCTCAGAGTTCAAAAGCCTTTCTCTCTGAGCCCCGTTCACGCTTCAATACTAAACTAATACTAAATATTAAATATTAAACCTCTCCACTCTCCTGTGGATTTCTGTGCCATCTTGAAGCATCACTCCCCCACTGCCTCTTGCTCATATTGGGCCCTCCAACAGAACAGATGGATTCTTCTGATAAGAGCCAAGGCACCAGTCTTGTTCCATTCAACCAACTCCTGGGTGGAAAACAAGCAAAATCTATTGCTATTTTTATTCTTGAACAAAACTGAGCTGCAAAAACTAGCATATAGAAGAGGTGCAAGGGAAGTTTTATCATGTTTCTCATCAGTTTTATAATGTTTGAATGTGGTGGTCTTAAACTGGTTTTAAAACTTTTTTTTGTAAATGTTTTAAATTTGTTGGGCTGGGAGCTGCTTTGGATCTCATCCGGGGAGCATGGCGGCATATAAATAAAGTCAATAAAATTATTTATTATTTACTTGTTTTTATAGGCCCCCTTTCTCTCAAGACCTAAAGAGAGTGAAATGCAAAGGTTATTGTTTGGGGTGATAGCTCCCCAAAGCCTTTGGTCCAGGATGGTGGGAGCTGTAGTCCAGAAAGGTAAGGTAAAAGGGGACACTACTTGGAAACTGTGGAGAAGGGAAAGCGAGAGACCAGAAATAGGTACATATCTCCAGTTTGTGTGTCTCATTTTTGAAATATCACAGCTCAAGGGGCTTTCAGTAGTCCCTGATATTCTATCCAACCCATCCCAAAGCCAACAAACATGGAGACAAGCACACACAGAGTATAAAACTCCACACACAAGTGATGGATCTCAGCCAGAGCCTTCTCAAAGTGTGAGAACAGGGAGATCTTGTATGTAGAGAGGTCTTGTACCACCTTTGAGACTAACTGTAATGAAGTTGGCAGTATGAGCTTTCGTAGACTTCAATCTGCTTCTGCAGATGCATTTAATGGAATGGAAACCAGGGACACACACACACACACACACACACACACACACACGCCATTGGTACGTGACAATGTCAATTCAAATTCAAAATCCTTTGCACATGGAAATTAAGTAGCAAGTCCAGTTTTACCAAAAGACATTGGGAACTGGCCAAGGGATATCCTGTCTTTGTGTGCTGTGTGCCTTCAAGTCATTTCCGACATATGGTGACACTATCACAGTGTTTTCTTGGCAAGTTTCTTCAGAGGAGGTTTGCCATTGCCCTCCATTGAGGCTGAGAGAGTGTGACTTGCCAAAGGTCACCCAGTGGGTTTTCATGGCCAAGTGGGGATTCAAACCCTGGTCTCCAGAGCCATATTCTAATACTCTGACCACTTTACCATGCTGGTTTCTAACAGAGAGAGCAAGCATACGGCTTTGCCTGGCAGACAAGATGGGCTTATTGAAGCAGGGACTTTGGATCTAGGCAAGACGACAGTCTGGAGAAGAGGCTGGTATGGCTGAGTGGGGAAATGAATCTTACTGTGCTTGCCCTCCACTTGAATAGCCACAATGTCAGCTAAGCTGATTAGACAGTGGCACCAGTCTGGCAATTAGGAAGCTGCCAGGATTCTGCCAACATCTGAGTTTCCATTCATGGGAATGCTCCCAGGAGTCTCCCTAATGATGCGAGGATGATCTCAGACTTGAGAGAGGATTTAGCACTTTCGCATGGGTTTCATCATGGAAGGAAAATAACCTGGGTCACAGGCACCTTCTGCCACTTCTACAGCCACAAACATAGCCTTCGAAACCAGACATAGGACAGTCTTTCTCAGTGTTGTCATTCACTTGGGAAGATGAAAACCCATGCGCTTGATGGGGGATGCAGAGGCCGAAAGCTAAGGTACCAGTCCAAAGCTGGGGAAGCAAAAGTGACATGTATGGGATTTTTGCACTAAAAACATTTTTCTTCTTTGCACCTAAACCTGTGTGCAGAAACAGGTTTCCTGCATTTGCACATACACAAGCTATTTTCTGTGCAGAGAACACTGCTTCCTATGCAGGAAACCTTTCTTTCTACACAGAGAGCAGTCTTCCTGAAACACACCAAAAATCCTATTTTCTACTTTTTTTTCTGCACAGAAAACAGGGTTTATTTTGCACACAGTTCACATGATTTTCTATGCAAAATAATTCTCAGTTCTTCAGGACATTTGGACACACATGGGCAATATTGCGATGGATATTTTGTATATACACATGTACTGTATATACACATACTCCTGCCTCATGAGACACTGCTGGGCCTTTTCTGTTGTAGCTCCGCAGTTTGGGAATGCCATTCCCTCTACCCTCCAATAATTGCTTCTCTGCCATCCTTCCAGATGTGAGTTAATGCCATCCAGCACTTGCAAAATTCTCCTTTTTTGTGCACTGCGACTCCCAGAATCCCCCAGCCAACATGGGCAGTGGCATCGTCCTTTTTGTTCTGGTTTTTGGACACTGTAACACATTTTTGCTGCTTTACTTATGACTGCTGCTTTTTACCATGCGTCGAGTTTCCCTTATTTTATGATGTTTTATTCATGGTTTATGATTCTCGTCTGACAGCTGCGGTTCCTGCTCCAAATCTTGCTTTCGGCTTGACAGGAGGAGAGCTGCACTGAAACGCCACAGGCCAGAGTTGGCAGCGGCTGGTTGTGTGGTTTCCTAGCCGTTTTGCTTTGTCAGCCTCCAAAGTGCTGACGGAGGGCCTCATTAAATCAGGAGGCCTCATTAATCCAGGCAGAATGGGGGAATCCCTCCAAGACCAAGAAGAAAAACAGGATGGGAGAGAGACCCAGGTTCTAGCTGCCTAGAAGTGCTCTTGCTGAAACCACCGGACATCTGGGAAGCCAGTCTCAGGTTTGGAAAAGCCTTATTCTCTTTAACTAATGTCACCCTGCAGCCAGCCATATAGTTTGCACACATTAAAAAGAAATCCCCAGATCAAGGCTCATTGGACGGCCATCTCCAGCTAGAAGTATCTCATATCAGCAGTAGAATTCAAAGACCATGCCATGCTAGTCTGGAAACTCAGGATGCAAAGGGATCTTGCAGCACCTTTGAGACTAACTGAAAGGCAGAAGCTGGTAGCATGAGGTTGTGAAAAGTGGAGCCTACTTCTTCAGATGCATTTGGTGGAGTGGAAAGCCCAGGGTGGAGAAAGCACCCCACTTGTGACCCTGGAGCAGAGCTTAAGGAGGTTTTTGGACTCAGTTTCCCAGAATCCACCACCAGCACGGGGATTCTGGGAAGTGTAGGTCAGGATCCTTTAATGTACTGTGGGGACCTCCGGTTGTCCCACTGCAATGGTACCAAATATGGGGACCTCTACTCCTCCCACTGTGATGGTGCCAAAGTTACTACTACCCTTGAATAGACGTTGCCACCACAGCTACTGTGAGGTTTAACTCCACTCTGATAGCAGTAGGATCAATGTCTGGTTAGTCAAAATAGTTATGGCAGAGGTATATATACTTCACACTTTCCAGAAATGTGTTGCCTTTTCACTAAAATCAGAAGAGCCAGGTGCAAAGGACAGTCCCTTGGAAATGGAGACCCAGTGCTAGAATTGTGCTTTTTGTACCAGAATGGAAAACAGAGTTTCTAGTTCTTTTGCACTCAGATCCATTCCTGGTTACTCTGAGTCGTTTGCATTTCAGCAGCCAAATTTATTTGGCTGGTGGGCAGGCTGGGAGAACATTTTGTTATTGCTGCTTTTAAGCAACAGAGAGCAAAACAAGGGGGGAAACTGTGATCTATTGCAGATCATCCAGAGCTGTACCAACCAATTCTGACCTTCCACTCCAGCCGCCACACTCCGGTAATGGATGCTTAAGGTCAGGATCTATGCTGGTTTACCAGTTGGGAAGTGCCAAAGGAAGGGGGAAAGGCAGCTCAATACATCAGGTGCCAGCTCTTCTCGTATACTTTAGGATTCCCTGCTGTGGCAGTTTAGCCTCTTAGGGATGCACAAGAGAAATTAGAGCTAGGGAAAAATCTTATCCTTCTTTGGACTATGGTTCCTAGAATCCTCTAGAATAGCACAGCCAACAGGAGAACAAAATAAGACATAGATTTTTATTGTTTGCAAATCATGATTTATTTCTATAGATGTGCCTTTAAAAAGAATGACTATAATTTAAACAGAAATGCAATAGAGTTTTCCAGTGAAGACCATGACGACATCAAGACCAATGTGCTCCCTTCCCATGCTGCTTTTTGACAGTCTTTCAAAGGGAGAACTGCCATTTGCATGCAATAAAATGTAACGCGGTTCCATTAAAACTCAGAGGAAGCATGCCTATGCCAAGAGAGGATGTCCCTTTGAGTCAAACTGTGGCTGATCTGAAACCTCTTCTTCTATGACCAAGGCAGCTTCCAAGTCACTGAATGAGGCCATCTATCCCAAACCAACCTGAGCATCCAACCAAGCCATGTCTTTAAGATCTGGCCATCTTTGACTAAGTTTCAGAATTAATGATGGATTGATCTGATTTATTAATAAGGTTTTTTGGTTGAGGGAGAGAGAGGAGGGAGACATGAGAAAGGAAGGAAGGAAGGAAGGAAGGAAGGAAGGAAGGGTAGACGTAGTGGGGAGAATAAGAGAGAGAAAAGAGGGAGACAAAAACAAAGGAAGGAAGGAAGGAGAGGGACAAAAGAAAGGAAGGAGAGAAGAGAAGAGAGAAGGAAGGAAGGAAAGAAAGAAAGAAAGAAAGCAGAAGGAAAGAAAAGGAAGGAAAAGAAAGGAAGAGAAGGGAAGGGAAAGAGGAAGAAAGACACATTTCATTTCTATCTTGCCCTGTCCATACTGTTACCTCCACCTTATAGTATACCTCTTTGCCATTTCCTAACGATGAAAAACCTTTAATTATCTCAGAGCTCTTATTTCCATTTCATTTCATTTCAAAGCCCAGCTCCAGCGGTGCCATTTCAGAGGGGACTGGAGAGGGAGGATAGGGAAGAGATGTTTTTTGAAAGGAAGGGGTAGGTTTGGCATCTATATTTGGGGACCTATTTTTGGGTTTATTTAAGATTGCAAAAAAGAAAAACTTAAAAGGCCTGTGCATTCAGGGCCTCGGCTGCGGTTACGTTTTGAAGCCTTCATAATAGCTGCAGCAAGGCTCTCCATCTAGGTCAAAAAGTTCCCCCACCGTGTGAAAAGAAGAGATATTTGACTATTTGACACACAGAGATGGGCCTCTTTATTCCCAGAGGTAGGTAATATTCCTTTTTACAAAACCTATAGCTCCCAGAAACATCCCTAGGCAGACAACAGAAGCTGCAATCCAACAAGTTTTTGAGGGTCCCATGTTCCCCCATCCCCAGTATATTGCCAAAGAGATAAATAGGGAGTTAATCTATTAAGGTCCAAAACACACTACAGGAATAATCCAGTTTGAGACTGTCTTAACTCTCCTGGCTCAATGCTAGGGAATCCTGGGAATTGTAGTTTATTGTGGCACCAGAGCTCTCCGACAAAGAAGGCTCAATGTCTCCCAAAACTACAGTACCCAGAATTGCTTAGCATTGAGCCAGGATAGTCAAAGTGGTCTCAAACTGGATTATTTCTGCAGTGTGTTTTAGACCTGAGAGCTGCTTATTGGTATACAGTATTGGGCAATATACATATGTATATATGTTTGTATATAATATGTCCAAGAGTTTTCTTGGCAAGATTTATTCAAAGTCGGCTTAGCATGACCTTCTTCTGCAACAGAGAAGTCATCCAGTCGGTGAGATCTGAATGGGGGTTCAAATGTGCTGAGGGTGCATCTACACTGTGGAAATAATGCCGTTTGACACCACTTTAAGTGCTGCAACTCCTTCCTATGTAACCCTGAGGTTTGTCATTTTACCAGGTCTTTAGCCTTCTCTGCCAAAGCTTGCTGGTCCTCATGAAACTACAAATCCCAGGATTCTGTAAGATGGAGCCACAGGGGCTCAAGTGATATCACGTTGTATTATTCCTACAACAAAGATGCACCCCTAGTTTTTCAAACTACTAAACCACGCTGGCTCATGTTAGTCATAGACAATGAGACATACCTTTAATATTCAAGCATGGCTATGCCAGCCTTTAAATAACATGGCCTGCAGCCAGGAAAGTGTGTCACGCTTTTTCGCCGGGACCCAAGATTAATACGGGTGATACACTTGGCTCAAAATCGATTTCCGTTCCCAGAGTGTATTCCCGAGAGACAGTGTGGGGTAGTGGTTTGAGCACTTGACTAGGACTCTGGAGACCGGGGTTCGAATCCCAGCTTGGCCATGGAAACCAACTTAAGTAAGTGACCCGCTCTCAGCCTCAGAGGATGGCAATGCCAAAAACCCCTCTGAGGAAACCTGCCAAGAAAACCCCATAATAGGGTTGCTTTAGGGTTACCACAAATTGGAAACAACTTGAAAGCACACAGCAACATCAACAATGACAACAACAAACCACTGTGCTAAACCGATCAGTTCAGACAACTTTGGACAAGATAAGAAATTGAAACATGCACACACCAAAGCCTTTACCATACCTTAAAAAGGAAAAACAAGCAAACACAGACATATCATTTTAAACACAAACATACACACATTGGTTGTCCTTGGCAATAGTTCTGATGATCGACCCATCGATTGATAGATTCAATGAAGAAGAAATTGAATTACAAGAGGCAATGAGGACCTAAGTGTGTGTGTATATGTGTGTCTATTCCCAATCTATAAATTCAGCAATGGGTACTTGAAGGCACTGTTGTTGCTGTTGTTGTGTGCCTTCAGGTCATTTCCAACTTATGGTGACCTTAAGGCAAACCTGAGAGCCAGAATGGCATAGTGGTTTGACTGCTGGACTATAACTCTGGAGACCAGGGTTCAAATCCCTGCTCGGCCATAAAACCCACTGGCTGACCTTGGGCAAGACACACACTCTCAGCCTCAGGGGAAGGCCATGGCAAACTTCCTCTAAACAAACCTGGCCAAGAAAACCCCAGCATAAAGTTGCCTTAGGGTCGTTGTAAGTCGAAAACGACTTGAAGGTACACAACAACAAACGGCAGACCTGTTACAGTTGGCCCTCCACATTTGCAGCATTGACTTTTGCAGATTTGAATCTCTAGGTCCTCCAGCATGACTCTATTGTCAATGCCTCCCAAAAGTCACACTGGAGGACCTAGAAATTCCTAGAGAGAACACTTCTCTAGGTATCTGTAGGTCCACATTCATGGTCAATGTCTAGCAGATCTTGACTACAGAATTGCCCTGAAAGATCTAGAGATTCAGAGAACACTTCTCTAGGCGTTTGTAGGTGGTCCAGAGCAATTTCATGGTCACTCTATAGCAGATATTGACCACAGGATTGCCCTGGAGGACCTATAGGTTCCAAGAGAGAACACTTCTCTAGGCATTTTGTAGGTCCTCCAGTACAATTCCATGGTCAACCTCTTGCAGATCTTGACTGTAGTGTTGCTTAGGATGATCTAGATAGGTTCTGCCATTGCCATCCTCTGAGGCTGAGAGAGTGTGAGTTGCCCAAAAGCACCCATGACCAAGTCAGGATTTGAACCCAGGTCTCCCAGTGTCCCAATCCAATGCTCAAACCACTCCACCTTGGAATGCTACATCTGTGAAAACAGGCCCATCCGCACCTGCCTCCTCCAAACATGAGCTCCTCTTGCTAGTGTTGCCGCGGTCTCCTCCGCACATAGCAACAACACTGTTCCCGTAGCAACCAGGCTATAAAAAGGATGCTCAACTCGGGAATACAGAAAGGAAGAGAAATAGAAGTTGATCAGGGACTGTGGCTGGCTCTGGAGGATGAGCCGAGTTGCCTTTTTGGAGCCGAGCGGCTGGCTTTGGGGCGAATGGCAGCTGCTGGGTGGGAAGGAGAGCAGTTGGAAGAGCTTGGCTCTTGGTAGCCTTTTCATCAAGGCATTGGCATCGCTGGAGAAGTTGGCTCTATGGCATGCAACCTCCTTGGCCTCCTGCGCGATCTAGGGAGGCCTGTGAAGAGTGCCCTACAGGATGGTTGCTATCATGCATCTCAGGCCATATATACATATATATATGCACACCCACACCCACACCCACACACACCCCCCCACATATATATATATATACACAGAATCAAAGAACCAGAAGGGACCCAAAGAATCACCTAGTGCAGTGGCTGCCAAACTTTGGTCCTCCAGATGTTTTGGACCTCAGCTCCCAGGATCCCCAAACCATTGGCCAAGCTGTCTGTGGCTTCTGGGAGTGGAAGTCCAAAACACCCGGAGAAGCAAAGTTTGGAAACATTGATCTAGTGTAACCTCTTCCAGAGCAGGAATCCACAGCTCTTGCTTTCCCGATAGATGGCTATCCAACCTCAGTTTCAAGATCTCCAGCAAAGGAGAATCTACCATATTCTGAGATGGTTCATTCCATTATAAAATGCGTCTTACTATCAGGACGTTTTTCTGAATCTTTAATCATAATTGCTTTTTGAAAAACATCTGCCGCCGTTCTCTTTGTTCTTCCATTTAACCCTATTGATTTGATGTTAGACATAACCCTGACATATATTCTGATCAAGTATGGCACATGAATTATCTTGAAAGAGAGAGAGAGAATTAGATTAGATTAGATCAGACTAGACTAGATTTAACTAGATCAGATCAGACAGATATTCCTGATGCGGTCTCCAGCATGTTTTTAAACACCCCTCCAACCAGGACAGAGGAAGAAAGGGAACCGATCGTATCGTAAACTGAAGTGCCTTGCTTGTTTGTGGTCTGTTTTTAGACTGCCCTAGATCCTGGAGCAACAATCCTAGATCATAAATAATTTTGTTGTTGTTGTTGTTGTGTGCCTTCAAGTCCTTTCCAAATTATGGCGACACAAAGGCATTTTTTGCTGCAATTGTCTTTCTACACAATTGTTTCTGATATTACAACATTAAAACAAATGGTTCTGGCATTCATAAGATCATTTTTAAAGGGAGCAACAACAGCAACACAAAGGACTGGTTGGGCCAATAAAATGTCTGAAAGAACAGGGAAGCTTTTCCTTGGCACCAGAAGTCTGCAGAGACCGTGCCAGTCACACTTCTGTGGCACCAGAATTGGGGCAAAAAGCAAATGGGAAAACACAGAGTTTAGGGGAAAAAAGAAGCTAAAAAAACTGTAATTTTATTGGAACAATGTGTTAAAAACTAAACAAGGGCTAAAACCAGCTGTGAGGCTTATTCTGGCCTGTAAGCCACACTCTGAAAGTTAATAAGCAGAACTGGGCTTGGAAACTGCAATTCCCAAAATAATACAGAACTATAACAATTCCTCTGCGTCTTACACCATGTATGGAAACAAATAAACACAATATTAATATAGTTTACAGAGTGCACAAACAGAGGCTTGGTTGAAAAGGGATGTACAGTATGCCCAAAACAGATAAAAGTGTAAAAAGTTTCAAAAAAAGACCAAACGCGTTTCGACAATTGTCTTCATCAGTGGTCCAAAGAATTAAGCCACCTTGTCAGGTAGAGCATGTGGAAACCAGCTGTCCTTTTGGTAAGTGGAAGGTCAACTAAGACCTTGAGTCGTGCCTAAGGCTGGGGTGTGCATCCTTTGGGTATTATTGCTTTTATTGCTGTTATTGATGATGATGATGTCCAATATCCTATATCATAGTGTGCCATTTGTAAATTTGCTTTTTAAAATTATATAAATAGATATATAGATATAGATTGATTACAGAGACTAAACGCTACCATACAAAACCTGTTGTTTGTTGTGTGCCTTCAAGTCATTACCAACTTATGGCGACCCTAAAGCGTAACCATCCTGGGGTTTTCTTGGCAAGATTTGTTCAAAGGAGGTTTGCCAATGCACTTCCCTGAGGCTGAGACTGTGTGACTTACTCAAAGTCAGCCAGTGGGTTTCATGGCCAAGCTGGGAATCGAACCCTGGTCTCGAGTCGCAGTCCAACACTCAGAGCACTATGCCTCACTGTGTCATCTAACATACAAAAATTACAAGCAAACAACAACAACCACAATCCTAACATAGCCCAAAACGTTGACAAAAACCATCAAACACTTTGACTTCCACGTCCGCCATCATATTCCCCTATTACTAGACTTCCTTTAATTCATGCTACACAAAGATGCTACGATAGAAGCAAACTCAGGTCCAAAACACACTGCAGAAATAATCCGGTTTGAGACCAGTTTGACATCTGAGCCTGAGAGGAGGGCAATGGCAAACCCTCTCTGAAGAAGCTTGCCAAGAAGACCCCATGATAGGGTCACCATAAGTTGGAAATGACTTGAAGGCACACAACAACAACAACAACAACAACAACAACAACAACTTGGAATCCTCCAGCCACAGTCCAGAGAAAGCAATTTCCCCAAGCTCTGTGCAGAGTTTCCCATCTGAGAAACAGTCCCCTTGCAAGATCACAAGAAGTGAAAGAGATCTACCAACCTCAGGGTGGCTACTGGTGGTAAGAGTGGAGCACCAGGAGACTTGAACCCGCGTCATCTCACACTGTGGCTGCCAGAGGTTGTCCGGCGCATCAAGAGGACTTAGCGGGAGTTGAGAAAGTGCCTAGCACTGTCACCCTCCTAGAAGGGGAACACCAGGAACCCTTTTCTCCAACACAAACATTCCTGTAATTAACGTAATCGCCTCATTAACTCTATCTGGGCGAAACACCAATTAAAACATCTGGGAGGTTCATTCTACCAAAGGACAACAATGGGCCTCTGTTAACATTTCTTCCTCTTTCCGATTGAGGGTTTGCAGCTTTTTAATAGCTGCTTGAAGCTGATTTGGGTGACTAACGCACACACAGGCGCATAGGCGCACTTGTAGGCACAAATGGGCTGGAAATCCAGACGGTTGCGGCTAAGGCCCACCTGGAGAAAGGATCAGATCCTTGTCCCAATACTAATTAATTCCTAAACCAATTACTAAACTAATTAATTAACTAATTAATTGGCTATTTCCCCTCCTTGCTCACAAACACAAGACAGTGTACAACATAGGTCAAACCAGAAATATAGGTAAGCATCCGCCACGATATTGGAGATCCATTAAAAATAAATCAAATAAACAAGACTGACATTAATTAATTTTTTTAAAACATAGGGAATATAAAATCCAGTATCCTCCCATCTCCAATATCTGATCCTATGGGTCGAGTTGCTGGATGCATTGGATCCATCCAATTTTGTGCGCTGTGGTCTTTATGGTTTATTTTAACTCTTTCAACTGCTAGCTCCTTTGACCATTGCAATATGGGATAACAATACCAATATGCCATATAATTTTAATTCAAATCAGTTAGTATCTCTTTCTTTCTTTCTTTTAACAAGCAATGAGCAAACATTGAGAGATTTGACCTTTCGGAAGTCCTGCAAACTCCGCTGGCTGCAAAGATGTGCCAAGGCCTTCCTCCCAGGGCCAAACCGGATGGCTTGAAAATGTTTAATATATGTGAATTTCACACCTTGATTTTGCCATTTTATATAAATATATCATTTTAGTCTGTCATTGTATATAGTTGGACTTTAGCATCCATGGATTTTGGAATTTACGAGGGTCCTGGATCCAAACCCCAGTGGATACCAAGGGCCCACTGTACTGTACTTTTAATGGTAGTATAAAATAGGGGATTGGAGCAAGTGTTGCTCATCATTCAACCAGATAGTAAGCAACGCTTGCTGGAATTCCCTCCTCTGAACAATCATTAAAGGTTTAGGAGCCTTCTTTAGTGTTCACTTTGGCAACCCTAAGAATAGCCTTGCATTCCATTCAAAACCAGACATACAGTTATCTGTCAGGTTGAGGCTTCTTTATCCAAAACGCCTGGAACCAGAAGTGTCTTGGATTTTGGAATATTTGCATATACTTCATGAGATATATTGGAGATCGGATTCAAGTCTAAACACAGAATTCATTTGTGTTTAATATATACCTTGTAAACATGACCCTTTATACTTAACATTTCAAAATAATGTTGTGCAGGAAACAAACTTTGTGTGCACTGAACTATCAGAAAGCAAAGGCGTCACTATCTCAGCCACCGATGAGAAGAGTTTGGGGTTTTGGAATACTTGGATTTCAGAAATCCTGGATAAGGGAGATTCAACCTGCTTTTATGTCACCAACTGGATTGCAGCCTGGTTCTCCGAGGACCAAAGGTATCTGTAAACACAGATGTCTCACATTCACACTTTAAAGCTTTTAATCTACATTACAGGATTTTGTTGAGAGGGGTAAAGTCTGCAAGCAGCCGAGCAAATTTCCCCCAGCTTTTATTAACTGCCATTAAAAAAAAAAACGCCTAATGAATGATTTAGCACTAAGAAAACCTGTCTTCTTGCTCCCCGCCGAAGCCTCAAAGAGACATCTTCACTGAGGTTTCGCACCCCCCGCATTTATTTAATTTTAATGATTGATCAATTAAAAGCCAGACAGTTAATCTATAAAAAGAATGGGTTGACAGCCTTAGTTAACTTGTTTTACATGTTGTTCTGGGCCCAAGGCTACACAACTACATTTCATGGCATCAGCTTTCTTGCTTAGACAGACACCTACCTCAAGGAATAATAGGAGTCTTTAATGTACCACAGCTAGCCACAACTCAGGATATTTTGCTCCTCCAAATGGAAATTAACTCTTACATCCCTGGCACTGACTTGCAAGGTTAGGCCTTGCCTTTTTCTGGTTTTACCTCCAAGAGACATTGCATAGACTCCGACAGGCTCTTGCTCTTTAATCTGATCACCTAACAGACCAGTAACAATGGTCTCCTTTAGAGATTGTTTGAAATCATCAAAAGAGCTCTGTTGGATCCCACCAAAGCCTGACAGCTCTTGTCGTGGATAAAAAGATGCCTCTAAAGAAGTTTGCAAGCAGGACATGAATGTAAAAGCTCCCTCCCAACTCAGTTCCCCAATAACTGCATTCAGAAGAATATTGGTCCTGATGGGGGAAAGATTATTGAGCCACTGGAGCAATCGTTACTACAGTATTCTCTATGAATATGTGCAAAGTGATGATCCTCAGAAGATGGAGTAGCGAATTCCACAATCCGATGACTCTTTCTCTTAACTAACCTTGAGTGAGTGAACAAGAATACAATGCAGATACAATTTTGTTGATACATGCCTTCGAGTCGTTTCCAACTTATGACCAACTGGGGCAAAAAGACTGAAGATGCTAACTCCGCACCTTTCCTGCATCACGTTTTGGGAGACGTTGCAAGCTGACATGCCTGGGACCTCTATTTACTCAAGCAGCCCAGAAGACAAAGCTCTGGATTAGGGATAAGAAAGCATTATCAAGCATTGCAGTATTGTCCGACGGAAAGAGAAAGGATTATACACACAGTTCGGTTTAATTTCAAACGACGGAGCGCCCGGGCGGGTGGGATTAATGCCCATTTGACTCACCAACCAAAGGGGGGGAGGCAAAGAAGAGAGGGAGGAATTAGTCAAAATTAAATGGCTCTTTTCCTCATTAATTTGCAGGCTGGCTTCCAAAGTGGATTGGGAATTAGCAAGGGCTCATTAAAGAGGCGTGGAGTTTAATACCCTCCGACAGACACAGCAGGACGCTCCGCACTGGAGAAATGGACAGCTTTGCAAGGCTTGGGCCAGAGGTGAAAGTGTTTTGCTTTCTCATCCCGGGTGATTGTTGCAAATGACCACAGAGGAGTCTCTGGGAATCTCCTTGCGCAACGGAAGACCACAGTGCGGAACCACCCACAATCGATGCTGACAATATCTTCCAAACCATTGCTTTTCCTGTAGGGTTCCCAAATCTCAAGTCCTGGCCTGG
The DNA here is from genome assembly GCF_019175285.1 of Sceloporus undulatus. Lineage (NCBI taxonomy): Eukaryota > Metazoa > Chordata > Lepidosauria > Squamata > Phrynosomatidae > Sceloporus > Sceloporus undulatus. The sequence continues at coordinate 182,385 of NW_024802946.1, forward strand.
ATGCTATACTCCAGTCCTCAGGGCAAAGGGTGGAATCAGAGGGCAAGGGTGCCAGCTTGAAAAGTGTCGGTCACTCTCGACATTTTCTCATGGGTTAGCCTTGGTGTCTTTTATCTGAGAGCCATACTCTGTGCCATTGCAGGTGATGCTTGACGCTTGATGGCATTACCAAAGATGCCCCTTATAACATCCTCCGTATATCATCACCAGACCCTGGCTCCTTTAACACTGCAAGGGATCGTTCCTAGGTTTCAGGATTTGAACCTGAAATATCAGGACCTGGGATAGGCCTGAACTGGCAACCCTGCATTTTCTGTCAATCTGTGATGCAAAATATAGCACTGATATTTCCACTCTCGAACGCATGCCCTTGCAGACAATGTATCCGCCTGGTTATATAGATATTGCCCCCGTTATAGGGTTGCCAACACAGAATTATCCTAGGAAATTGCAGGGCCCAAACTTGAGACCTAGTGATGGCCTTTTGTGATGGTACAGGAGATGGGGCCTTATACTGTCCCAAGGGGCAGCCCCTGGCAATGCCCTGAAGCAGGATACGTTAAGCCTCAGTCACATAAAGGAAGCCAACTTTGTAGCAACTTGGGGTGCATCGGCACTGGAGAAATAATGCAGTCTGACACCACTTTAAGTGCTGTAGCTCCATCCTTTGGAGTACTGGGATTTGTGGTCTGGTGAGGCACCACCACTAAACACCTTGCGGAACTACAAATCCCAGGGTTCCGTAGGATGGAGCTACAGCACCTAAAGTGGTGTCCAGCTGCATTCTTTCTACAGTGTAGTTGCCCCCTTGGTATCCATTTTAAATTGAATTTTCAAGTATTAATCCAGATTACTGAGGAACAGGAGGCAGAAGGTGGTGCCATTGTGTTGATCTCCTGTTTCTGGGATCTCAGTAGACTCCACTTGGCTGCAGTTGAGGCAAGAGAATGCTGGGCAAGATGGATCTTTGGTTTGATCCAACACAGCGCTTCTTATTTTTTTGGGGAGGGAGATTTGTCCATAGCTGCTCGAGTCTTCAGTTTTCTGCCCCATTTCTCATGTCTGGTCAAGCTCTTCAGGACACTTGGGAAGGCTGCACAACAACCATTTTACATTTTTTAAAAAATGATGTACGGATGAAGAAATGGGGGAAACTAGCCCGAAGCAACATGCTATAACATTAAATGCATCTGAATCTGCACTAGCTATCAATCTAGGTGAGTCCAGAGAGAAATAGCCGGTGACACATGATGTGTCTATAATGGCTACTAGCAGCCCTATGGAAGCCAGATGTAGGGGCTTCCGGAATTAAGTTTATGGCTCTTTTCTACTACTCTTCTTCTGCTCTGATCACCTGAAAACATCAAGTGTCATTATTTTTTCCTTTTTATCTAATTACCAGCTCTGCGGAGTAGTTGCTCCCTTCCCTTAGACACGACCTCTGTGCCAATCCGCTGCACTCTGCCAGTAAAAATACCCAATGTTCTTCCAGATGCGTCATAAACACATCTACTGCATACAAAAAAGAAGTGGAATTAGGAGCCAGAGAAGAGTTGCTGGTTTCAACGCCACTTCTCCAGGATTGCCAGAAAGTGCAGGTTTAGTCTAGGCTGTGTGTACATGTGTGTGTGTGTGTGTGTGTGTGTGTGTGTGTAAAACCTCAAGACATCAGCCAATTTACAACAACCCCATGAATCTCATCAGGTTTTCTTATGCAAGGAATACTCAGAGTTGGTTTTGCCAGTTCCACTTTAACTGCCTTGGCCTTGGGTTGGCAAAAACTGGTCTGAATGCAAAAGACGAATGGTTGAGAAGAGTATAGTCACAATACCTTATGAGTATTGGTGCACCGGGCTTATTCAGTTCCAACTTTAATATAAGATGCATCTGCACTGCAAAAATAATCCAGTTTAACATCACTTTAACTGCCCTGACTCAGGGCTAGGAAATCCTGGGAATTGTACAGTGGGTCCTTGTTATCCGTTGGGGTTTGGTTCAAGGATCCCCATGGATAACAAAATTTGTGGATGCTCAAGTCCCATTAAATACAGCGGCACAGTAAAATAGTGCTACTTATATAAAATGGAAAATCAGGGTTTGCTATTTGGAATGTAGACTTTGGGGGAATATTTTCAAGCCATGGATGCTCAAATCCTTGGATAAAAATATCTGTGGCTAAGGAGGGCCGACTATCGCACCAGAGGCTCTGATAGAGAAGGCTCAGTAATGTCTCCCCAAACTTCAGTTCCTAGGATTCCTCAGCATTGAGCAGAGGCAGTTAAAGCGGTTTGAGACTGGGTTCTTTTCACAGTGTGTTTTGGACCTCCGGTATCACTCCTGGGAGAGAAACAGGAGAAGGTTGCAAAGGAATCATTAAGAAAGCAAGAAGCAGCTAGACTCAGGAGGAGCAGATTAAGGGAGGCCAGCGTTTATAGTCTGGGGAATAGACAAGAGCCAGAGCGGCCTTGGGGTGATGGCACAAAATACAGCAGGGATGGAAGATGGATAGAGCCTCACTTCTTCCTTTCTTCTTCTTCTTCTTTTTCCCTTCCCCTTTTCGGCCTCAGGAGAGAAAGGCGTGAAATACATTGCTTTCACGCCTCCTCCGAGGCGATTCTCGCACATATTCATCTGCTGCTCAGTAGCAGATTGGGACTTGTTACGAGGACATGCGGTGTATCAAATTTGGATTTTGTTGGCACAAAATTATCTGCACAGCAGGGGCCTTGTTCTGCATTTCGGCACATGCATGCAACGCAAGGCCCTCTCTATCTGTCTATCTGCTCCTTCCCTGAAACAGTTCAAGGAGCCTTCCCTTTGCAGGAGAGTTCATGCTACGCACAAGGTGCTTTGATAGCCTTTTATCTGCACAGGTGCCCAACATATTTCAGGGTCAGAACTTAAGAAAGGCCCTTTTTTGGATGACAGCTCCCATAATCCCAAGCAGTTTGACCACTTGGGAGTTGGAGTCCAAACAAGAGAACCAACATGGTGGTGTGAGCATTGGACTAGGACACTGAGAGACCAGGGTTCGAATCCTCACTCAGCCATGGAAACCCACTGGCTGACCTTGGGCAAGTCACACTCTCTCAGCCCCAGAGGGAGGCAAGAGTAAACCCTTTCTGAACAAATTCTGCTATGTAAACCCTGTGATAGGCTTGCCTTAGGGTCGCCATAAGTCAGAAATGACTTGGAGGCACACAACATAACAGTCATTGCAAAGTCCAGATGAAGGGATTTTCCAAAGCTCTGCCCAAGTTACAGAGTTAAATTCATTGACTCTTCCATGCCAGCATTTTGTGAAGATGCCAGCCACAGCTGCTTGTGAATGTCAGGAATAAACTCTCCTAGAACATGGCCTCATGGCCCGAAACGCCTGCAAAAGACCAATGCTGGATCCCTCGCCACTTTGGTCCAATCCCGCAAGAAACAGCTCTAATTCCAATTCTAGATCTATCTGCCTATCATCTATCTATCTATCTATCTATCTATCTATCTATCTATCTATCCATCCATCTTCCTGATTCTATCCATTTATTTATCTATTTAATTTAAACCCATCTTTCCTCCTAGGCTATCTGTTGTTGTTGTTGTTGTTGTTGTTGTTGTGTGCCTTCAAACTATTTCTGACTGACGGTAACCCTACGGCCAATCTATCATGGGGTTCTCTTGGCATGTTTTTCAGAGGAGGTTTGCCATTGCCATCCCCTGAGGCTGAGAGAGTGTGACTTGCCCAGTGGGTTTCCATGGCCGAGCTGGGATTCGAACCCTGGTCTCCACAGTTCTACGCTCAAACTACTACTCTCCTGGGCTATCTAGATACAAAAGAGACTTCCAAACCAAACTATGCCCCAGCACAGTTCAGCAAAATGGTCGGCTATCAATGAAATAAAAACAAACTCAAAGATCAATAGAAGCAGTGGTCCAGTCTAAAAATGAAACACCATTAACACTTTTAAGGATGCGGAACAACAGCATTTGGTGTGGATTCACACACATGTTCTTTCCTTATGAAGGGATGGCTCTGTGAACAAGAATGGTGGGAAGATGACTCCCACTCACAAGCCCTGTCTGTTGCAGTATTTCCATCCACAGATATACAGAACTGGGGGAAATTCCCATTTGTTTTACTACAGAGTCCATAATCCCCCAGGCATCATCATGATCATCAACAACAACAACAACAACAACCCAGGAACTTCTCCTAGCTCCGCACCTATATTGCAAAAGATTCGGAGGATGCTCTGTACAGGATCTGACCATGACCAATATACAAGTCCTAGGCTAAATGTCTCACAAAACTACAAACCTCAGGATTCCATAGCATTGAACCATGGCAACTAAAGTGGTTTCCAAGTGGAACATTTCCACAGTGCAGATGCAGCTGTATGCGAAAGGTGCTCTATTTTTGGCACCTGCAGCTCACTAAGGTGGCAGTGCCTTTCCCCCCAGAAATCATCTCGAATGCCAGCATGATCTGAAATGATGCAGAAACCCAACCAGAGAGCTTGAAGAAGCCCCTATTTCTTCCACGTCCGGGGTATAGATTTCCTAGTCCTGTTCCTATATTTCCACCTCCTTGTCCCCCGGAGGGAAATTTGCTTTTCTCGCAACTTCAGAATAAATGTGTCACCGATGGTAGCAAAACCCATCTTTCCAATGGCAGCTTGACACCTGTCATGTTTCCAAGAAAGATGTGCCACCCAAATGGGAAGGAGCTAGAATCGGAGGTCATCCCCTGAATCATCATCTTATTTCTCTCTTTCTCATTCCAATATAATATATATTTTATCACACACAGACAGGCAGAAATGTCTTGAGGATTTTGACCATGGTCCCCTTGGCTTTCTCCAAAGGCCCTCAGGCACAACGATGCCAGCTCAGAATATGGATTTTAGCTGGTAAAAATGCAAGTAGCAATGTAGGTGCCTAGGCACCCAATGGAGACTAGGCTAAAGCGCATGTCTTTTTTCCTTCCTTTTGACAAAACACCTCTTATGTCTTCCAAAACAGTGTAATGGGCATAAATTCAACAGGTGCAGATTTGTTATTGTTGTTGTTGCCACTGGAATTGGCAAAAACTGGGGAATTCCTGGTTTATCTGTAGCTCACATTGGAACAGCAGACTAGCAGATATGTTTAGGATGTGAAATGCAATCTAGCCCTTTGCACTCCAATGCTTGCACTAAGGAAATGACTGGCCTTCGAGGCAGCATCACCTTCTTCGCGGAAATAATTTTATTTACATCCTGATCTTCCTGGTGTGCCAATACTCATAAATTATTGGGACAGAGATGATTATATTCTTCTCAACCATTCATCTTTTGCTTTCAGACCCAAGGCCCACTCTTGGATGTGTTGGATCACAACACCCATAATCCCCTGCCAGCTATAACCAGCATCCCATAACCAACGCAGAAAATCTTTCTGATGCCGTCCAGATGTGTTTCACTCCAGTGCTCCATTTTTGGAGTTGTAATCCAACACATCTGGAAGGCCATGGGTTCAAACAGGCTGGCCTACACACAGAGCAAAAGGCAAGGGCCCAAATGGGACAGAGAAGTCCCTGCCTCCATTATACAGATGGGAAAATAGAACCAAGGTGGCTTTCTTTCAGAGCATTGGCGTTGCTAAGCTTTCAATACCAAGGGCCCTTTCATAATGCACAGTTATAGCACTATGACTCCACTTTAACTGCCATGGTTGCGTCCTATGAAATCCTGGGCTCTGTAGTTCTGTGTGACACTAACACTCTTTGGCAGAAAATTCTAAATGCCTCTCCCTAAACTACAAATCCCAGGTTACCATAGGATGGAGCCATGGCAGTTTAGGGTGGCATTGTAGTGCTATAACAGTGTCGTGTGAAAGGGCCTCTGTGACCCTCAGTCCCAACATCATGGCCGCACTTTGGATGGAGAGTGTCCAAAAAGGCAATTCGAAGCAACAGGAGAAATAAAATTCCCTTTACAAAAAAATTCCGTATTGATTATTTAACGTAATTCAAACGTACTTTTCAGACAATCGTACGTCCGGTTTCTCCCAGGTCTTCCCCTTGTAGTGTGTTCTGCATGAGAATGATCACCATCATCATGATGCACAGCCTGCCTTCTTCTCAAGATTAGGACTCCGTGCAGTTTGCACATTAAAATGGCCACAATATAGTTAAAACCATGCAAAAATGCACAAGAGATCTGGGGATTGGGGCTCTGTACAAGCTAGGCCATGTGCTGAGGCATAACATGTACCCAATACCAAGCACAGGGGCATATCTTGCCCCAAAGATGCCCCTTGGTACGCTGACCCCAAATTCGGAAGAGGGTGAGATGTTGGTGGTGGAAACCATGAATAAAGAGAAGGCAAAACTATGTTTCGATGGTGTCCAGTTGCGCATCACTCTGTTACTACTTCAGGCTGGCAAGCACCATTGCACACAACCTTTGGAAAGGTTTTTTTTTCCTCTTAAACTAATTAAATTATATTGATTTTAAAAATTAAATTAATTAAAGGAAGCAAAGGAGGAACACGTCTTCCACCCTACGCTCCTAAAATGCAAAATTCTGGGCATACAGACATCTTGCGGAGAGCCCTGTTTGGTGTGCCTTGTAGTCAAGCAGAAGCATCAGAATTGCAGGAGGAAGCACACATCCAGGGATATATATATTGATGCCTTTCTTTTTCTCTCCATTCTCACATTGGGATCCGGCACATGAAATGGTAAGGCAGCCAAATCCTTTTCAGCCCCCTGATGCTATCCAATTGCTCCCCCCTCCTTTGAAAGCCTCAAATTCAGATCCCACCAAGTGCAGGAGCACCCTCAAAATGTGCAACTTTGAGCAATAGGAAAATCCTAGCTGGGCTTCACTCAATCTCATCATCATCATCATTATCATCATCAATCATCAATATCATCATTTTACAGTACTCATGTCTTTTTGCAGTTGCTAAGGGGTTGATCCTGCCTCTCCACATTCCCTGACCACAACAGACAGCCCTGCTTTAAATGGACAAAGGGGTCTTTAAAATGCCACCATCCCCTGACAGAGCTTTCCTGCTCTTTCCATAGGATGCCCACCTGGCATGATAGTAGGGGCAAAAAGGGGATTCTCTCTCCCCTTCTCCCTCCACTATCACCCCCTTTGGTGCCAAGATCGTCTTGCCTCTTGAGGCAACGTGTCTTTCCAGGCGTTGCTCCGCTGGAGTGATCCCTGGATTGGCACCGGTTGTGGATTTGGATCAGGATGCTGGCACAGAGATGGCAGCAAGCTCTTGGGGGGTGGAGGGGTTTGGAATAGGATCGGGGCAAAGAGAAGAAAGGAGACCCCCCCCACACACACACCCAACCCCAAATGCAAGCTGGCACAGCTATACCCCAAGGAAGAGGCATTGGCACAGGTTGGGCATGGTTGGATCTTGATTCGAAGCAAGAATAGGAAAGAAGGAACCTTTGGGGGGGATATAAAGAAGGGTCAGCCCAGTCTCTCCATCCCATGCACATACCTTCTTCCACTGGCTGTGAAACCCCTTCAGTGCCCCCACAGTGGCAGTGATGCCAACCGGTCTCACTTCCTCGCCATGGTGCCCAACCAGGAGCGCTTCCCTTTCTGGTCGGCGGATGGAGGGAGACCACTCCAGGAGAGGGATGCCTGGTCCAAAGGGAAAGGGCTTGGCTTGGGGAAGGGGGGTCAAGCCTCCAGGAGAGCTTGGTCTGAAGGGGAAGAAGCCCCCCTACCAGCCCCAGAGAGAGAGAGATAGAAAGAGATTCTGCCTGCTTTCTTTCCAGCCTGAAGAGAGAGTGCGCCTCTGGTGTGAAAAGAAGAGAGGAGAGAGGAGAGGAAAGGAGGAGCATTGCTGGTAGAAGAGGAGGAGGCTGGGGGCAGAGAGGAAGGGAACTCTGGGGACCCACAGAAAACAGCTGGCAGAGGGGCAGGGGGGGCAAGGATGCCAGCCAGCAAGCTGGCACCATTACAGCCAGCAAGAAGCTTCCCATCTGGGGCAGCTCAAAGACAGGGTTCTCCCTTAGAAGATCACCAGAGATCCTCCTTTTCCAGGACATGTCCTCCATGTCATCCTCCTGGCCAGGAGGCATCTCCAAAACGTCCTCCATTTGGAGCAGGACTAAGAAGCCTGAGTTGATGGTGCAAAACAGACTGCAGAAACTATCCAGTCTGAAGCTGCTTTAACTGCCCTGGCTCCATGCTAGGGGATCCTGGGAATTGTTTTGTGAGCCATTCAGGCTTCTCTGTTAGAGATCTCTGGTGCCACAACAAACTACAAATCTCAGGATTCCCTAGCACTGAGCGCAGGGCAGTTAAAGCGGTCTCAAACTGGATCATTTCTGTGCGTGCACCTTAGTTTTTAGTAACATCTTGGCTAAATGCACTCTTGGACTATCATTACCATGATTTGTTCTTGTAATGTCCCCCCCCCCCCTGTATGATTTCTATTTAAACACCTTTCCCGGACAAAGAAGCCAGTGGAGCTTTGAAAGCTTGCGACATGTATTTTACGCATTTTGGTTTGCCCCATAAAGGATTTGGGGTGTTATTGGACTTGTGCTCCATGGCCAACACAGCTACCCCTGGGTAGGTTTTCTGGGGTCATTTATGTGCTATTTCCAAAATCGTGCATGGATAGACTGGCACAAGGGAACACCTCCCCATTGCAATGTAGGGTTGGAGTTGGGGTTCAGTGTGTGCACATAAGGGACCTGTTCTTCTTGTAGAATCAGGGCTGATCCAGGGTTGGCCACCACCACAACCCACAACCTTGCTCAACTCTTTCTTTACAAGTCACCCAGGAACTCTGGCTGATCTGCCTTCTCCCAGTGGAGACTGAGCAAGGCATTTCAGCACAGCTATCAATGGACAGCTCCCCTGTTCAGGACAGCCTAGGAATGATGTGTGTGCTATGCGCATTCCCAACCAATGTCCATCCAGCTTGTTTAAAAACCTCCAAAGGAGACTCCACCACACTTCAAGACAGCATCTTCCATTGTCAAACAGCTCTTAGTGAAAGGAAGTGCTTCCTAATGTTGAGCTGGAATCTCTTTTCTCAAGTTTGAATCCACTGCTCCGTGTCCTAGTCTCTGGAGCAGCAGAAAACAAGCTTGCTCCATCCTCAATATGACACCCCTTCAAATATTTAAACATGGCTAACACGCCACCTCTTAATCTTCTCTTCTCCAGGCTAAACAGATCCATTTCCCTCAGCTATGCCATATTGGGCATAGCTTCCAGACTTTTTGACCTGCTTACCTCTACAGAGGACAGCATAGCAGGGGAGTATACAAAAGGATAGTCCAGAGTCCAGTCCAAGGGTCACACAATGCCAGTCAGTCAGTCCTAGCAAAGGGCAGAGGCAAGACCGTAGTCGCAAGGCAAGTCCAGAGGTCAGATAACCAGAGTCATGAATCCAAGAGCAAGGAACAACAAGGCTGCAAGACTGTCATCTGCAAAGAATCTCTGCAGCTGGAGGTCCTTTAAAAGGCCTCAGCTTCTCTCAGCTGAAACCTATTAGCTCTCCTTTTGGCTTGTCTCAAAGACTCCTTGACCTGTCTTGGCTCCACAGGTCCTAGCACCTGCAACCTAGAGTTTGTTCCTCCCTCTGCAGCTTCCTGGGCCTCCTCTGGGACTGTAGATCCAGGCAGCCTCAGATCTGCCCCTGTCTCAGCCTCCTCCATGTCTTCAGAGTCAGAGTCCTCTGACTGTGCCTCTAAGTCAGAGAGAGCTGGGCACATCTATGTTGGAGAAGACTGAGATGTGATAACCATCTTAAAATGTCTGAAGGGATGTCCTGTAGAAGATGGAGTGAACCTGTTTTCTGCTGCTCTATAGACTAGCACATGAACCAATGGGTTCAAACTACAAGAGATTCCACCTAACCATTAGAAAGAATTTCTGTACTGTAAGGGTAGATCGACTGCGCAATGGAGGGTTGTGGACTCTCCATCTTTGGAGTTTTTAAAAGAGGTTGGGTGGGCATTTTTTAGGAGTGCTTTAGTTGTGTATTCCTGCATGAAGGAGGTGGGACAGCCCTTGTTATCCCTTCCAGCTCTAAGATTCTGTGATGAAGATGATGATAGCTGTGCCATGAAAGGCAAGCTTATGTGGCATGCATAGTTGGTGCCAACTGAGCAAATCTGTAAAAAACTTTGCTTGCGTGCTACAATTTGTTCTATCGGGCATAATTTATTCTTAATAGGCTAGTCATGGGAGAGGCAGAGAATCATGCAGGGCCATGAACCCCTCACCGCACTCCCTTCCCCTCCATCAATGAAAATCTTAATCAACTAAACCTTCTGGCTTCTGGGATTTCAGCCAGCAGCACCCGGTGCCCAAAGACTTCCCAGCTTAATTTCACAGCCATACGTACCAGAAACATGCTTTTTCAACACAATCTCCACACTGTCCTGCTTTCGTTCATTTATTTGATTAAAACAATTAGATCTTGCTGGTCCGTCAAGACTTCCAAGATGGCAGTGTAATACAGATTTTGAAAATAATGGCTAACAATCGGAAAACATCCAAGGGAGAATATTGGAAGCAGTGGGGGTGGCTGCGGGCGGAATTACGCCAGCTGGATAATGTTAGTCCAGGCCAAAAATTCCCTCTAAAAGGCAACATTTTGGCTGCGCCCTAACAAGCCAAAGAAGCTGCCTGTTATCATGTCCGATTATTTATCCACCTACCCAAGTCCTTGGGAAAGCTCCTTTAGAAAATTACAATTCCCTATTATTCTTTTAACTCAAGAATCTGAGGTTTTAGACACACAATCCATGTACTGATCCTATTGAGCTATATTCCCTGCCCAACTCAACTAGATGAGCATCTCAGTCTAGTGTCAATGAAAAAAGCCCCCATCTTGTCACCATATGTCACAACTTTGTGATGAGGCATGTTTGGAAGAAGGAGGTTGAGAAACCAACACACACACATGTGCATGCTTTCCTCATCCCTGCCGTTCTCTGAAAGTGGTCAGAAGTGATGAATGGTACTTTCATTCAAGCAAAATGGCAGCCATAGCTGTATCCTAGAGCATACCCAACACAATGGTACTCAGATTAACAATGTCTGTCCAGGGAACACATTTCCAGCCACACCTGAAAATGTTAAAGACTAAACCTGGAACCTTCTGCCTGCAACCATGCGCTCTACCACTGAGCTACAGAGGACTGTATGAGATTTAGCTTTGGAAAGTGAAAAGAAAATGGAGGGAACATGGGGGGCAAGAGCTACAACTGGATCTATTTCAAAGTAAGCCTGCTCACAATGGGAGGGGTCCTTCGGCTTTCTGAAACCAAAAACCCTCAGAGCTATTCTGCTTAGTACCCGTGTCTTTATGACTTTGCGGAAGATTCTGACTGCTTTACTGAGATTTGCTGTGTGGCTTTTATTTTAATGTGCTGTTGTTATTGTTGATGCAAGCTGCTTTGAATACTTGGAAAGGCTACTGAGACATTTTAAAATAAATTAGGAATGGCTGTCTTCATGGCATTTCAGGATTCAGTCCATCACATGGCCACACTGCTCATCATACAAAGTTTATTTTCTATTTACAGAGTTCTTGGTCAGGTCAAGTTCAGAGCAGACCTTTGGTGGTGAAGGCAAGAATTACAAAAATCTGCAAGATGAATCATGAGTGAGGTTTGCCTCCAAGTACCAAGAAGACCACTTACTGTCCAGCTATCTTTACACATGGAGAGGCATCCCAGAAATGTCAGTTGAGAGGACTCCCTGCATCCTTTCACCTCATTCCTGCCATGGCCCTCTGTTTGATTCTGGTTCCCTTCTAGGACTCTTCAACAGAGTTGGAAGGTTCCTCTGGAAAGCCAATACCATGTGGATTCATCTCTTCTTCCAGACAAAGTGAAAAAGCAATAAAGGCTCAGCCACCTCCATCATTCCTTCGATTCATTCCCCTCAACCTCCTCAGCCTTGGGATCCTGAAGGTGCACAGTGATACTTTCCTGGGCCTCGCGGCCTGCCACCTTTAACCGAAGCCGCTCCAAGAGACACTGGGCTGCCTGTGTGAGGCTATGCTGTTGGAAGATGGGAGTACAGTTGAAAGATGGAAAGCAAGAGAAGAGATTTTGTGTCAAAGAATTTATACTTGTCTTCTGGTCTGCCAGGACACAAAATAATGGATCATTCTCTTTACAAAAATATCAACACTGGGGAAAGTTAACTTTTCTGGATTACATCTCACAGAATCCCCCCACCAGATGCTGGGAGTTATAGTCCAGGAAAATTATTTCTCCAGGTTCTGATAAGAACATATATCCAGAAATAGAGTGTGATGATTGTGAAGATAGAAGCAACATACCACTGCTGCTGTCCTCAAGAAACAAAGTGGTCTAAAGGTGCATCAATAAACAGGCACTGCTTGTAAGTATAGTACATTAAACAGGCGAGGAGTGTGTTTATATGCTGGCGTTTCAGTTCTTGTGATGCTCAGCTCTGCTGAACAAGAGTCAGCGCCAAGCTCAGAATAAAATGGAAATCAAAAAGAAAGTGTGTCGGAAGCAAAAGTTGGCAGCGCAAAGTAGATCGGCTACACCTGGAGATCTGGGCTTTTTGCCAGCATGTTGCGGTTAAAGAATTGAATATGATTAGAAGTTATTTGGGATAACCTTTCTTTAATTTATTATGAGTTCTCTAATAATGTTTATTCTGAGAGGAGGAGGAGTGGGCCATGCAGAAGACATTGTAGGGTTGGGGAGAGGAAGTTTCTCAGGGACACTGAGGACCTCTTACAGCCTCTCTCCTGCATATTCAGCTTAATCTGTTTGTTTTTAATTAAGAACTTAGGCCTCTTACGTTCAGGAATACTACGAAGAACTCAGCAACCTTTCTTCTACCCAACTGGATCAAGAAGAATTAAACCTGCCTCCAGTATTGCTCTGGCCAGTGAATGCAAAGAATGGCTCACACATACTTGACTTTTCATTACAGGTTGAGTCTCCCTTATCTGAAATGTTTGGGAGAATATATAGAATGCTTTGGATTTTGGAATACCTGTATTTGCATATATGAACATAATGAGATATCTTGGAAACAGGACAAAGGTTAAACATGAAATAAATGTATGTTTCTTAGACGCCTTATACCCATAGCCTAAAGGCAATTTTGTACAGTCGTTTTAATAATGTTGTGCATGAAACAAAGTTTGTGCACACTGAACCACCAGAAAGCAAAGGTGTGACTACCTGACATGAAAAAGGGTTTTGGAATATTTTGGATTTCAGAATTCCATTTTTAAAAAAATGAAAAGAGGGCCAATGGGAAAGGGCTTGCTGAAACTGCCTTATCCTGCCACCCCCCACCCCTCAGATTTCCAATGACAATCCACACCACCACCATCACAAACCTGGAGAATATGCAGCCCCTTCAAGCACACCACAGCCAGTTCACAGAGCCCATCGCTGGTCAGGTCCACATACTCCATGGACAGGAGAGGACTGGGGAAAGTGCGCTGCCAGAGTAGGTGAAACTCCCCATCAGGCTGACCAAAGGGATGGGGTTTTGTTGTGCCCACCGCATGGCCATGTGAGAACCTGTACTTGTAGCACAAAAGCTCCTGGAAGGCCAAGGAAGACAGATCGCAATCAACAGAACACTCCAAAAAGTCAGCACAGCTTTCACTGAGGAGCACTTAGGCACCTCAGCAATCTTTAGAAGTAGGTTTTCATCATTCATGGTGATAGAACAGGACTAGGCAACTTCATGGAGGCCAAGAGTCAATTTTTGCCACCCAAAAACCCTCCTGCATGGGCCACTTTTCCAGCGCAGCAAACCCAAATATCTATTTTCCTCCTCTCATCAACACAACACCTGCAGCAGGCCCCAGGGAGGCATCAATAAGCTTTGTGGTGGGGTTGATAGGGGGGCCCAAGGAGGAGAAATAAAGGATGAGAGGAAATATATGCTGGTCAAAAGCTTTTCTCCTACTGTCAAGAGTGAGGAACCACTGAAAGCTGAATTCCATTTTAGAGATGTTTTGGAGGGAGGGAAGATACTCTCACAGTAGGCATAACTAAAAGTGCAAAGATGGGACTGAAGAATGCCAGCCTAATTCAGCTTAAAGCTCTCACTGTCATGTCTTGAGAGAGGCATTTCAACCTTTTAGATAGAGTGGGACTGTAACAAGGTTGAAAAATGATCTAATGTAATCGTGGGAAAGGGGTTCTGGCCATCTGGGACAAACAGGGGGATGGGACTAGGATCCTAGGAGGGCTGGATTTAGCCCCAGGTCCTGAGGCTCCCAACTCTCAGCTCTACACATTTGTATCTGGGGCTTTTGCTTAGATTCTTTCAACAGCTGCGTAACCCCCCTTAACTCAAGCACTGACATGTATGATTTGCCCGGCTTGGTGTGAGATGCAAATCCAAGTTCATGCTGCATTATTCAGCACCTCCAGATGTTGGCTCCTCTTGAGTTTCTCTCTGTATCTTCCTAAGAGCTCTCACAGCATTTGCAAGATTTATGAGGCTATCCCAGCTTTAGATTATTTTTGAAAGAAAGAAAACTGCTTCAAAGAGACAAAGTCTGGGAAAGTTGGGTTTTCTGGGCTGCAAGTCCCAGAATCCTGAGCAAGGTGTCCAAAAAAAGTAATTATTCCAAGTTCTGGTGCCAGCAGCTTCTTCTAGATTTCAGCCTCAGCATCTTAGGAAGCACAGCTGGGAGAAACCTTGGCTTACCAACCTTTTTGACAAGACCTGTTATTCTGAGTCTTGTTTAAGATATCACTCTGCAAGCTATTTGTAAAGAGGATTATTATGAAAAACCTGTTCTCTGATAACCCCTAGAGAGAATTTAAGTGGGGAGGAAAACAGCACCAATATATCTGAGCTAATAAGGGCAACAGGAAGACTCAGACTCTACCTGTCCATAAGTGCCAAGGAGAATCTCAGGCTCACAGTCAAAGTCAACGTCAGTTACAAGGGCACAGATTACGCTGTCATAGTGATCACTCAAGGGCAGGATCAACTGGTCCTCAAGGCCCCGCTGCAATATATTTCTGGGAAGGAGACAGGAAAATCGCTCATATCATAGAACACAGCTGGCAAAAAAGTTATTCTTATTTTGGGAGACGCGTCAATAAGGGGTAAAATCCAGTTAAAAATGAACAAATCAAAAAGACATTCTGCACATAGTAGAAAGATACACTGCACACCCTTCCACCCCAACCAGCTAAAATCAGAATAGCTTTTGAATTCCTAGGAGTAGCCATTGAGAAAAGTTTCTCCCATGTCTTCACCAAACAAACTAGTGATGGTGGTAGGACCAAGGGAAAATCCTCTCCTGAAGATTGTAAATTACATATGGGGCTCACATTTAAGTAGACCTAACTGTCCACTCCCCAAACATAGGAGACCAAGTTGTTGTTGTTGTGTGTCTTCAGGCTGTTTTTGACTTACCAAGACTCTTAAGACAAACCTATCACAGGGTTTCTTGGCAAGATTTGTTCAGAGATTGTTTGCCTTTGGCTTCCTTGGAGGCTGAGACAGTATGACTCACCCAAGGTCACCCAGTGGGTTTCCATGGCCAACTGGGGATTTGAAACCGGGTCTCCCAGAGTCATAACCAACACTCAAGCCACTACACCACACTGGGTCTCTAGAGATCAAGGAGACAACAGCAAATACCACCATGACTTGTCATGGTACCCCTCACAAGTGGAAAAGTGGGTGGTACAGTCACAACCCCGGATGGGCCAACATCCTATGTGCAGCTGTACCTTTATAGTAGCACTTACCACCCAGCTATGTTGGGGACTCTCAGTGACTTTACCAATTCAGAAAAACAAAAACTGTGGTAGCTCCAACAACAACAAAAATACCCTCCATATACACTTGACAACTTATTCCATTTCTGTGAATGACACCCGCCTCTAAAAAACACCCACATTTTCTAGCTTTTCAAAGCAAAGTGGAGACTAATCACAGGCTAGGCAGATATTCTGCTCACCTGTAGACAACCGACAGCTCAATAGTGCTGGTGACAAGGACGCTGTGGCTCTGAGCATGGCTGCCAGCACTACCTGAGAGAGAAGGCACAAACATTAAAAATGCACATACAGACACACACACAAAGCTGGAGCGGCCTATAAGGGGAACAAAATTTGGGACCTTCTGCCACTCAGGCTACTGAGTTTAAGGAAACCAGGGTCTCATCCTCCTTGCCAGTTTGTGACTCCAGAGGTTCTGCCATGGCCCCTACTATTTCTTACCATGTAAAGGTGCCGTTCCAGAAAGATCTCCTAGACAGGAGCCCGTGGGCAGGGCAAAGACCAGCACTTTGGAGATGGGACCATCTTGCTGGATGCTCCAACTCTGTAGTACCACTGAGGAAGGGAGTTGAGGGAGGGGAAGAGATAAGAGCCCTCATCAAAGCAATGCCACCATTGCTGGGCAAGTCGGAAATAACAAATTCTGCAGTTCAGCATAGCCAGACGGCTAAAGTCTGTGGTAGTCATGGTGTAGATGGGAGACGAGGTTTGAATCCCAGTTCAGCCATGAAAACCTACTGGATGATCTTCGGCAAGTCACCGTCTCTCAGCCTCAAAGGAAGGCAAAGGCAAACCACCTCTGAACATATCTTGCCAAGAACCTCCTGTGATAGGTTCGCCTTAGGTTCATCTTAAGTCAAGAACAACTTTAAAGCACACAAAAACAGTTGTACAATCAAGTCCCTAGGAAGCCCGATTGTGAGCCAAGGAACCTGCTACTGAACCAACATAAATAAGAACCATTTTAAAACAACTCACCTCTGCTGGAGGGTTCAACATGGGCGACTCGGATATAACCACTCTGGCAGCCAAAGGCTGTGAGGCGCTTTCCTGAATTTGGGATGTTGTACACATCTAGCCACAGCACACTGCAAAGGAGGAACCATCATCATTTTAGGGAAGGGGCCTAAACTGAAAACTGTGGAGAGAGACAGGGGCCTCTTTTACACTACAATAATTATACTTTCATCCCATTAACTGCCTTCATTGCATACTATGGAATCTTTGGAATTCCAGCCTCTGGCATCTGTTGAGTTTTTGTAAGCTTCATTACCACCTCCCAAAACAGTTGTGTAAACTAAAGAACAGTGCGTGAAAGTAAATGTGTACAAGTCATCCTACTATAATGATCTGACCTATTAATAAACCACGATTTCTTTGTAAACTTGGAAAAAGTGTCCACTTGAAATTCCTTCCAACATGCGACTTTCAAAAGCCAACACTACTAAATTTGCTTTTCTCTGATGAAATGTTGAATGCCTGCAGGCATGTCAAAGAAGAGAATGGTTTTTCACAAATAGCTGTAGATGCATCAAAACTGAGTCTTACATCACAGAAAGTGCACATGCATGGAAAGGATACCTTGTCAATATACAAGCTACAGCCCTGCTACCTGCCCTCCTGCTAGCAGCACTGTCTCCCCATTTCTGATTCACACAAGGTTTGGCCTTCCCCACAAACCAGCCTCGCCTTACTTGCTTGGCAGCTCCTTGAGTTCGGGAAAGAGGTTCTCCACTGGCTGTTCCTCAAACTGGTGCAGCTCTTCATTCTGTAAGGAAGGAGTGTCATGCAGTCATACCATAGCTCACCACTCCATCAGGTAAACTGATGCTGCCCAGGCTTTCGACTTATGCAACTCCCCATCTTTTGCCATGGTAAGGAAAGGATAGGTGTGTTTTACCTACACTCATAAGCCAAACAGTTCATGGGGTAAAGCTGGTGGGAACATGGGAGAGTGTCTTCTCGGTGGCTGCTTCCAGGCTCTGGAATAGAGACTTTAGATTGGCACCCTCCTTGCTCTCATCCCAAATGGCATTGCTTTTAACTGCTTTTAATTCTATTGTTAGTTTAACCATTTTTTATGTGATACAAATGTCAAAACCGTATATGTTCTAACTAGACAGGCTGGGCAGGATTTTGTACTCTGCCCTGAATCACAGACTGGGGGGGGGGGGGGCTGCTATTGCCGTTAAAAACAACAACAACAACAGAGTGCTTTTTAAATACACATCACAAAGCAGTGGTCAACAACTAGGTTCTGAAAAAAGCAGAACCAATGGGGGAGAAGTTTATATTATGTTGAGAAGGAGATGAGAAGCTAGAGGAGCTCCGACCACCCTCCACACCAATGTCAGTCCAGTCTTGGCAGGAAAAGGGCACTTTAATTCTTCCCTTCTCAGTGAGAGGCATTGGCAAAGCCTCCTCCTGGTTATGATTCAAGCTTGTGGTAAGCTGCCATGGGTCCCATGTTGCGAGAAAGGCAGGATATCAAATACATGCATGCATACATACATAAATTATTTTTCAGGGCTAAATGGATGTGATGGGAGGGGCATGAGCAAGTGGAATAGCATGTTAAAATTTAAACAAAATAAGCTTCCAGAAAGTAGTCAACCAAGCCAAGCATTTAATTAATAAATAAATATAAAAAGTATTTCTCAGAGCTAAACAGTTGTTGTGGGGAGTCCCTCCAAGTGGAATAGCAGAGTGAAATTTAAACAAAATAGGCTTTCAAGGAGAGCACCCAAACAAGCATTACAGAGGGGAGAGTTCACCAGTGGCCTTACCTCTTTGTACAAATGAATAGCAGGGTCATTACCACTCAGAAGGAAAACTGTCTCTGGCTGCCCACCAACCTGGACTCTGCCAAGAGAGAAGCAGCTTTTAAAAAAATGTCAGTCAAGTTATACAACATACAGTATATTGAGTTTATTTCACCCCTCCCCAATAAGCTTCATTCTGAACCAGACACATGCATATAACATGTAGACACTCAAGAATAAGTGGCGCAAATTAGCAGTTCAGTTTAGACCAGTCTTGTCCAAACAAGCATCTTCAAAATAATTTTTTACAATTCTCATTGTGTGGCATTTCAATCCACTGCCAGTTGATGAACTCCAACAATGGAGATCCCTTAACCTAAAGCCAACCCCTCTTGAATGTGCTAATGGTTTACTTGACTAATTATAAAGGTTGAAAGGAGCAAATCTAGAAGGTCAGGGGTATTACTGAGTTTTAGCAAAGATGAGAAAGGGTTAAAATCATACATACTCTGCATGATAGAGTTGAAAAGGGGTAAACTGCAGCTCCAGGTTCAAACAGCTCTCTAGAGAGAAAAGGGAATGGGGATTAGGATACTCACTGAAGAACAAAAAAGAAACTGGGCCCCAATCCCACACCAAGAGCATGAACAAAGCTTGGAAAAGGCATCCTTTGGATGACAACTGTCAGAATCTCCCAGCCACTGGCTATGATATCCGGAAGACTCTGGAAGTTGTAGTCCAACCCCCCCCCCCCCAACCAATCCCAATTTCCTTCCAAGCATGAAAGAATATATTCCAAGCTTCATTACATTATGAATGTTCAGGGTTATCCCCAAATCAAAAGGAGGTCAGTGCTGCTGAGGATCAGATGTTATCCAGATTCAAATGCGGAGACAATTTAATGTGCATTAAGATAGAAAGTTTTAGTCCGCTTGGTTATAGGGAAATGTTGGCCTCAAAAGTCTCTTCTGGTTGCCAATGGATCCATGTCTAGTAGCTTTTAAATTTCCAGCTCCACAATCCTTGACAAAGCAGCAGGCTCTATAAAAGCCATATTCCACACCTAGAAAAATTAAATCCTGTCTTCAACCACTGTATTGATGAAGATTTTCTTACTGCTTTTAACACAGTATATCACGCTTCCAAGATGCAGGTTTACAGGCAGGAAAGAAACCAGAGAGGGAGAGCTAAGGGGACAAAGATCTTTTCCTCTTTAGGATTCAAAGGCGGAAAGAGGTGGCGAAGACTTACGCGCAATCGAATCTAGGTTATATTCAGACCCTGGCTCATAGTCACAATAAATGTTAAGAAAGGGGCTGGCTTTGTCTCCAGAATCCTGCGGAGAAGAGAAGAAATAAAACAGGCGTAATGTAGTTCATTTCACAGCAGAAATAAGAACACAATAGCTTCATATGTACGTGGCATTGAGGCGGGGGGGGCATCATCTGTTCTGATTTAAGCAAATGGAAAGCTGTCAGTAAAATTATGACTTGAACAGGTGTGTGGGGGGGTTATCCCATCTATGTAAGACCTTTAGTCATAGTATAGCTTTTAACAAGCGCATCTTACTGATAGTTAACCTACTGTGGCAATAAAGAGGTTCAAAAACAGCCTGGAGAAAAAAAAAGCACTGATGCTGTATTCCCAGAAGTCAAATGGAGGTCTTTACAGGATTAAATTTAATTGTAACTGCAAGAACCACTTAATGTGTCTTATTAAGTTTCCCGTGATGATGATTCCAGTCTTTTACAGGTTTGAACAGACTCCCTATGGCTGTCTTAAGTGACAGTTCCAGGAACAAAGTCCTGAGCTCTGAATTCTTTAATTCTAAACAGCAACGCCCAAACAAAGAGCCATGCTAGTCTGTTTTGCATCAATGCAACAGAAGAGCAGTGTGGGGACTTTAAGAAGGAACGGATTTATCACAGCATGAGCTTTCACATATCGCAATCTACCCACTTATCCTCACTTATTACCGGGAGGTTTGTGTTATCACCAACCATTTTTGTTAATGGCCAGTGTTAATAATATAATTTCTGAGCCCAGATTTGCTCTGATATCATCCCCAATCATGTACCCTTGGCATTACATCACAGCCTCTTAGATTATGCTACATGCACCTGATTAAATTAATTGTAACCCACAATGTTATTCTGATAGGTGCCACACCACTCCTTTGATTTTACTTCTAAGTGCATCCCTTCTTTAATGGGGTCTATTTAGAAGATTTCAGGTTCCATTAAAAAGTAGGTCCTGGAAACCTGGGGATCTACTCACTCCTGCCCTAGAACATGAGATCACATCATTACTTTTTGACAGGTTATATACATAGGCGCTGTGAAAGAACCACAACAAGCGTCTAATTGCCTACACACACCTGTGTTAGGTTATATACTTATACAGTTTTATGTTCTTGAATACAACAATTCTAAAAACTACTAAAAGGCAAGGTATAGTTGTGTTCATCTCACACTCATACGTGTGAAGCACTAAATTTGCTAGTTGTGTATAGGACAAGTTATCATAGAATCAGAGTTGGAAGAGACCGCAAGGACCATCCAGTCCAACCTCATTCTGCCATGCAGGAAATCACAATCAAAGCATCCCTGATAGATGGTCATCCAGCCTCTGTTTAAAAAGCTCGATGGAAGGAGACTTCACTACACTCCAAGGAAAGAGTGTGTTCCACTGTTGAACAGCCCTTACTGTCAAGAAGTTCCTCCTAATGTTGAGGAGGAATCTCTTTTCCTGTAGCTTGCATCCATTGCTTCATTGTCCTAGTCTCTGGAGCAGCAGAAAACAAGCTTGCTCCCTTCTCAATATGACATCCCTTCAAGTATTTAAACAGGGCTATCATATCACCTCTTAACCTTCTATTCTCAAGGATAAACATCCCCAGCTCCCTAAGTCGTTTCTCATTGGACATGGTTTCCAGACCCTTCACCATTTTAGTCACCCTCTTTGGATACATGGCTCCAGTTTCTCCACATCCTTTTTAATCTGTGGTGCCCAGAAGTGGACACAGTATTCCAGGTGAGACTTGACCAGAGCAGAATACAGTGGCACTATGACTTCCCTTGATCTAGACACTATACTTCTATTGATGCAGCCTAAGATTGCATTGGCCCTTTTAGCTGCCGCGTCACACTGTTGACTCATGTTCAACTTGTGGTCTACTTGGACTCCCAGATCCCTTTCACATGTAGTGTCATTCAGCCAGGTGCCCCCCCATAATCCTATATCTGTGCATTTCATTTTTCCACCCTATATTTCTCCGTGTTATAAAAACTGCTTACCTTAATGAAGGTAATCCCCACCACTAGGCCTCTCTTGGGGGGGTGACTTATTGAAAGTGTCAATAGACACAATCTCAGCATCGACTGAAAAAGAAAGAGACATGTAAGATCAAGTGCAGCTGAAGGTGGCTGCAACCTGCATGAAAGGTTACAAGGCATCCAGGGTTTGGTTTTGTTGGCCAGAAAAAGGGTAATATAAAGAGTTTAGAGTGGCTTGGGGCTACAAAAACAAACTTTGGGGAGCTGCATGTAAAAAAACCCAGGCTATACTTTGCCCATTCCTATTGCAACTTTGCAAGGGAAAAAGTCAGAAGTCTGAACCAATGTTCATCCAAGGAAGAGAAGAAGAAGAAGAAGAAGAAGACAAGTCATTTTAGGTCTTCCTCTCTTTCTACTGCTTTCCACCCTTCCTAGCATCATTGCCGTTTCTAATTACTCATTTCTCCTCACAGTGTGGCCAAAGTACAACAGCCTCAATTTGATCCTCTTGGCTTCCAGGGAGATGCCAGGCTTGCTTTGTTCCAGAATCCATCTGTTTCTCTTTTTTGGCTGTTCCCAATATCTTCCATTGGCTTTCTTCACCATCCAGCTCCCACATCTGCACATGGAGATGGGGAATACGATGGCTTGGGTGGTCCTCGCTTTAGTGTCAGAGTTATGCCCTTGCATTTTCTGATCTTGCCTAGTTCTTTCATAGCTGCCCTTCCCAACCCTAGTCTTCTTCTGGTTTCTTCACGGCAGTCTCTGTTCTGATCAATATTTGAAATAAAGTATGAGAAATCTTTCATAGAAACATAGAATCCTAGAGTTGGAAGAGACCCCAAAAAGGGCCCTGATCCAGTCCAGCCCCATTCTGCCATGCGGGAACTCTCAGTCAAAACACACCATCCAGCCTCTGTTTAAAGACCTCCAAGGAGGGAGACCCCACTACACTCTGAGAAAGGAGTGTGTTCCTCTGTCGAACTGCCCTTACTCTTAGGAGGTTCCTCCTAATGTTGAGCTGGAATCTCTTTTCCTGGAGCTTGCATCCATTGCTCCATTGGGTCCTGTTCTCTGGAGCAGCAGAAAACAAGCTTGCTCCCTCCTCAATATGGCATCCCTTTAAATATTTGAACAGGGCTATCATATCACCTCTTAACCTTCCCAGCTCCCTAAGGCATTCCTCATAGGGCTTCATGGTTTCCAGACCCTTCACCATTTTAGTCTCCCCCCATTTGGACACATGGCTCCAGTTTCTCCACATCCTTTTTGAATTGTGTTGCCCAGAACTGTACCCAATATTCCAGATGAGGCCTGACCAGAGCAGAACAGAGTGGCACTATGACTTCCCTTGATCTAGACACTGATGCAGCCTATATATGTGTGTGTATATATGTATACACAGAGAGAGACCCGTGGCCTCTCACCTGGGATGTAGGTGAACTGGAGCTCCCTGGCGACCGGGCGGAGCTTCTGCCTGAGGCCTTGGTAGCGGAAATAGATGACCTTCCCCTTGAGAGTGGCAGCCAGGAGCCCCCCGGGGCCCTCCTCCTCCTCCTCCTGCCCGCCTCGGCTGCCCCACTGCTGAGGGCCCCCCTCGGCCCCCTCCGAGCCGGGCTCCCCGCCCTCCTCGGGCCCCTGCCCTCGCCCTCCGCCCCGAGAGGCCCCCGGCAGCGCCGCCAGCCCATAAACGTTGCTCTGCGAGGAGAAACGGGTGAAGCTGTCTTCCAAAAAGGGGCAACCGCCGGAACAAGGCTCCATCTTTCGGTTCAGGCACCGCGAAGGGCAGCCCTCCGACGACATTAATAAAGGGGGCCCTCTCGCTCTTTCTCTCTCTGTCGCCGCGGCGCCAGAATGTGACGTCAGGACACGCCCCTTTTCGCCCGCCCGCTTTCAAAATGGCCGCTCCAGATTCCTTCCGCCCTGTGCGCCTGCTCTGATTGGAAGAGGTGAGGACGGCGTGCGTATACGCCGTGACGTCACAAGGGCGGTGGAATGGGGAGGGGCTAGGAGGAGTTAGCTGCAACTACACTAGAAAAACCAATTCAGTTTCATACCGCTTTAAATGCTCTGGCTACAAACTATGGAATCATGGGATTTTAGTTTTAGAATTATATGTGTGTGTGTATATATAGTTATATATACACACACACACATATAACATTTTAGTATAATATAGTGTGTATATATATATATGTATATTTGTATATATATATGTGTGTGTGTATATACATTGCAGGATATAAATAAATATTTTAAAAATATTTTACAACCATCAATTTATTAATTTAAATACCATAAATAAATAAATAAATAAAATATAACTGTAAAACTACTTTCTCTGTGGCCCCTCCCTCTATATTACTACAGTTATTATATTTATTTATATCCTTTTTTCTTCTCTAGAGCTGGAACTCAAAGCAGCTTACAATTTAATATATATATATACACACACACAATTTAAAAGCATACAGAGGTGAACACTGCTATAGAATTAAACTGACAAGCATTAAAACACACTACTGATTAAAAGGATGAAATGCAGCTTTAAAAGATACATGGTCTTTAGCCTTCTCTGCCAAAGAGTGCAGGTGCCTCACCAAACCCAGACAAAATTCAGGCGGCTTGGCTTTAAATGAAGCCCATGTGAACTTTTTTAACATGGACTTTATGGACCGAAAACGTAAAGAAAAAAAATTTAAATTAAAATGAGACCCAAGCAAAGAAACACATAACAGTAAAGCAGAATATTGAGAATCAGAGCTAAGATAAGTTTAGATACGTTTATTAATGTAGTACCATCTGTGCGAAAGCAAACGTAAAACAAAAAACTGGGGTGGCTTTTGGTGTATTCACTGCCGTTGACTAACGCTCTTGAGTGCATTTGAGGGCTCTGACAAAAGACGATGGTCAAAAACGTAAGGAACACAATGACCAGCAGCAAAATATCCCTTTCTTCTTACCACTGCCATTGTGACAGCAAGCTTGAAAAGCCTGAGACAGTGCAAGCTCTGCCAGTCTCCCATGGAGAGGCTATGCTCCATAACCCATGTCTAAGATAATTATTTCAAACATAAGAGGCTTTAAAAAGTAGAATCCTACACAGCACAGAAAAAGGTTGCAAGGCAGGATACTTGAGTCTGCAAGGGAAGGCAAACCGTCTGTTATCTCTATGCGAATGTGATTAACTCTGGGAACTCAAGACTTTTAAATGCTTAATTGGCACAGTCATTTAAACCTTTACTGTACATTTAAACGTGCCCTTAATAAATAACAAGGGCTGACCAGCAGCGGCCCAATTCCCAGAGAGCAGATTCACACTTAGTTCTCCTTTTCCTTTTCCAAATTAGAAAAGGACATTAAACTGGAAACCTGCCTTGAATGGAAGCAGACAGACAAGCCTTTCGTTTGGATTTTTGTGATGTGCTTTTCATTAAGTGTGGCTGAATTACGTTTTCATATGACTTTAATAGCAATGGATGTATTCTTACTTAGGTTCAAATACCCAGTACTTCCAATATAGTAATTACAGCCTGCTTTTCACTGCTATCTCTCCCCTTACTAGATTCTACAAACGTACTGACTTCATTTGGTTAAATCAAAGACCTCATAATTAAAGCTTTTCCTTAATTCAGGCAGCACTTCAGAGGAACTGCAAGGTTCAGATCTATTCATTTTCAACAAACTATGCCTTATATTTTGGATGCAGTGCTGACAAGGCTGTCTGCAGTTCTGGGTCTTTACAGCACTAAAGAGTAGCTTTTTCAGTATCTAGGAATCTCCTTTTAAAACAGTGGAGCAATTCTTATTCTGCGCCATGAATGAGACCATGTGCCTTTGTTTTGGCACAAGTAGTGTGCAACAGAACAGCCTTCCAGAACCAGGTTCCCCAAAGAGGTTTTGAGAAACCCCCACCATCCCTGACAAACCATGTGAAACTTTCGGAGCCAGACCAGAGGCATTCCAGTTAAGATGGAGATTCACAGTCTTGCATAATGCAGCGTCCAAAAGGACATGTGCAAGTTTATTTTGCATAATTCATACAGGTACCACAGTGCTGCTTTCCTCGGAGGGTTATGTTGCCCTTTATTAAGTGCAGACTGCCCTCTAAGCCCCACCGCTTAGTAGAGGATGAGAAGCTGAAAATCAAGTTCATTCAAATGCTGCCCAAATCTACCAGTATATATATATTTAAAAAGATCACACATACAGTCAGGCAGATTCAAGCGTACAACTGTGTTTATAGACAGAATCACAGCCAGTGTTCAGAAGCAAAAACAACAATTTAGAAGGGCTGATGGGAAGGTGAAGGAATTAGTCCTGAAACACCGGTGGCTGGGAGGACAGATACATCTAAAAACATGCAAGTCACTTAGACAAGCGTCAGGAATTTAAGCTAGAGAGACTACTGTTAGATGGACATTACTTTAAGATTTCCCCCCCCCCCCCCCAACCCATGCAAAGTTTTTTTTAATTGTTTGCTATGCGCAAGCTATCTTCCATCACGTTTGGGCAAACAATTGAGAACATTCAGCAGCGCTTCTTAATTCCAATCCCCATTGCACCCAACCCACACATCTGAATTATAAAAAGTTAACACAAGAACCCCCCATGAAATTTCAAACTCTTTGCCCAGGCTACATGATAAAGTTTCTTCTTCTTTTTTAAAGCCAACACAAGAGGAAACTCAGAAGGGGAAAAAAAACCTTGCAAAGCTTCATGACAATGCATACAGAACATGGAATACTTGGCAAAAGAAATGCTCTTTCCAAACTAAGTATGAAGGGGTGAACCATGCAAGACAAGATGGTAATTATTAAGATGGCTGGCACACAAGACAGAGTTACTAGCATTAAATAGGTTTTTGGCTACCTGCTGCATGGTTCAAGATTTGCCTGCCTCTTGCCACATACAGACAACAAGAGAATGAACACCCAGCATCCCCTAGTGGCTGGCAATAGGTATATATTATGAGCCCCATATGGGGGCGAGTGACTCAGCACCTAAAGGCAAGGGAAAGAGTTGGGATGACACCTTCCTACCTAAATTGAAAAATGGTACACATCTGAGGTGCAAGAAAAAGCATACCAGAAGTTAGGAAGAGAAGCACAGGTTCAATATATGCCAGAACATATCAGGAATTTCTGGGAGATCTGAGATAGATGCAAGTATTCGAAAGGGCAGCAGGGAGCCAGTCTCCAGGGGAGACATGCTCTGACATGCTCATCATGCCAATCTTTAGAAGAGGAAGCAATGCTCCCCTTTTGGTACGTTCAAGGAACGGGATGACGTCGCAACCCAGTCCTGCAATCTCTGAATACAGGAGATAGGCTGGTACAATTCTAAGAGCTGCAGACAGAGGGATAGGGTAGGATGAGGCCACAGTGGCTGGACATCTCTTCTGCTGCAAAGAAGAGGTCATGTCCCATCTTGAGATGAGCTTCAACAAGATTTGGGGGGAGGAGAAGGAAGTGGTGCTATCAGTCGAACCTGCTAAAGCCACACAAGTTTTAAGTTATCAGAAGGATGTAAACACTGGCTCAAGAAGCGATACGCTCTGATATGAGAAGGGGATAGTGAGGCAACAAAAAATGGAGAACTTCATGTTACAGTCTTCATCTCTCTTCAAGTCAGAGCTAGTCCACAAGTGACACTCCCCTGCCTGGCTTCCTGCAGTACTGTACAAAGATGTGGTGGCAGGGAGAGGGGTTATGAGAAAGGGAGCCGTAATAAACCAATTGCCATTCAAGTCCAGTTCCTTTGTGCCAAGACCCCTCTCCTGCCTCCCACAGAGCTGATCCATGCAGGATTCTGCAGATGAGGAGCAGAGGGTGGGGCAGGGCAGGGCTTAGCGCAGGTCCTCTTCTTCACCCTGTATGGTTTTCTTGATGCGCAGGAGCATGGTAGTGAGCCACTGGTCAAGACGAGAGATAGAGTCATACTCCTTCACCTGGTGGCAGAAAAACACAAGAACTGAGATGCAACAAATCTCTAGCCAGGAGTAGTCAATAGTCAAGGTGAACTATTAAAATGCAACTAAATTCAACTTTAGTGCATAACATTCTCTTTTCTATAATAGATTTAATTTTTATAAAAGCATTTCAAAGTTGCCTTTCTAATACATGCAGACTACTTATGGCAGCTTACAACAGCTAATATCACAGCATCATAAACAATCTACAAGGGAAGGAAGCAGAACTAAAGGAAGACTTCAGAAAAAAACTTTTACTAGCTGATGGCAACAGTTTAAGGGCCAGCTATCCAAATTCCACAGGCAATTCCACCATTGAGTGCTGCCACTGATAAAGGCTAAGCTGATCTGTCTTGCTGTTACACCTATTACGTTTTTAATCACCTCTCTTTGATTACACTAAAAAACCAGTAATATCTGTCTATAGCAATCTAGCAGTTTCCAGTTCTGCTGGGAAAATAAAAACCAGGAGTAGTTTATCTTGGATAAAGAAAGGTTAATTTTTGCAAAAAGAACTTCGGCTTGGAAAGCAGGACCCTGATGTTATGAATATAGAACACAGGTTAGTAACTGGCCTTCCTGGAGTGGTTCTATGACAAGGAAGTACTGGATGCTAAGCTAGAGCCAGTCGCCAAGAATGGCAGCTACCAGGTTGTTCCCACAGCTGCTATTTTTACCAGACTCCTTTTCCTTCTATGCTGTCACCAGAGTATAAAAAAAGCTTGGTCTAGGTGCCTCTAACTGTTGGTCCCCTAAACAATTTCTGTGTTTTTAGTGCCCATCGCTGCCAGTCTCTTTCACTCCAGCTTTGGCTGCTCTTCTTCTCAACACATTAAATGTGAAGCCAACGTTTTCCTTCTTATGAAAAAGTCCATGAACACTAGAAACCACCAGCTGGAGACAACATGAGCCATCTCAACAGCAACCTCTCAGTCTAAAGCTTCTTAACCAGGCCAAACCCCTTAGATTCTTTAAGAGACATTAGATACTCTATCAGCTCACAATGTTCACCAGGCTCTCAAGAAATGGCCAGAGAAGAAACTTACTGATTCAGTGTAGCTGTCAATGTTCTGTTCCTCATGAGCATCAAGCAATTTCTATGAAGAAAAAAAGAGATTAGTGAATTTTAGGACTGATTCCCAAACACAGCAAGGTGACAGACTGCAGCAGCATCCATCCCACTGTGACCTTTAACCACTGACCAGAGAAAAATCCAAAGACAGATGCTTTCAGTACATGTACTTCATTGCCTGAAGAGGCACCCAGATTGGAGAACTGTGCCGTGTGATTTGGGAGAGATCCAAGTTTAATGCTAGCAACAGGCCCAGAGTGGGAAAACAAACTACAAGATTTGAATAGTTAAATATTGCCAATTCTTGACATCTTTTGGATTCTGGAGTTCATATTCAGGAACTACTTCTATGCTCCCTTCCACAAATCCTTTATTCAATATTCCTTTTTCTTTGTCATAGTTTGAGCACATAGCCTCTTGCTTCCAGTTCACCATCACTTTCTTGTTTTATATAAACACAGGGATACCTTGTACACTACAAGACTGACAAAAGCCTCTTCCAGTCATGTAAAACAAATGAGCTAGCAAACATCTAGTGTGTACTTCGAAGGCCCAGTAAAAGCTACTCACTTTAACCAGTTTGCATTCTCTGGAGTCTGAGAAAGCTGGAAACATTTCTTCATATTTCTGTACAGCCAACTGATTTAGGGAAGAAAAGGAATAGGCAGCTAGTTAGCTACTAGGCAGTCAAAGAATCCAGTAACATGGCTATCCAGGTTTTAACAAGCTGGACCACCAGAAGCCCCAATTCCTTGCTGCAACATGCTGAAAAGCCCCCCTCTCCCTGCCAGAATTATACATGGGCTTCATGCTATCAACCTAATGTTTTGATCAAATTCTTGCTTTAAAAAAATAACAACTACATGGCTTCAGGCTGTGATCCAGAATTAAAATTTTCAGACCCTGCAAGCTTCTACTCTGCATCTACTAGTGTGGCAACCTGTTACCTCCCCTCATATGATGCAAGAAATCTACAGTGCTGCACTCTCCCCAAATCCTGCAGATATCTGGAAAGGATCAAGCCTTTCCTATAGAGCAGCTTTATTCCACACAGTAGATTCTACAGGTCCTTGGAATTACAGATCCTTGTAATATTTAAATTAGTGACTTCTCTAGGAATACAAAAAGTTGTCCAAACCTTGGCGTTGAGCATGTCAATGCAGAAATGGCAGAGGGCTGCTTTGAAAAAATACTCCTTTGCACTGTACTTCAGCAGAGGACTGTCCATGGCACTGGTGCCCACCTAAGAGATGCCAAAAAGCAGCATATAATCACAGACACATATTTAAACAAGCTCTGGAGACTACATTCAGTTTCATTGGGGTCAGCACACTGCTTGAAACTCCCATAGACTTGGTGCCCAGTTGGCATTCTCCTCTTCCACTGTCAGAGAGAAATTACATAGCCCTTCTAAGACTAAGAGCCCTCCCCCCGACCACCATCTCGAGGGAGAGAGACGAGGCCTGGCCTGGAAAGACTAAGAGCCCTCCTCCTGACCACCATCTTGAGGGGGAGAGAGGCCTTGCAATTTTTTGTATTGTATTGCAATTTTTACTGTACACCGCTATGATCATTGCGGAATAGCGGTCTATAAATAAAACTTATTATTATTATTCTGACAATATAGTTTGTCCAAATACAATTAAGCTATATTAAAAACCATTCCCTTTTCAGATGTTAAATTCAGACTGCCTGGATATGTGATTTTATGTAACCCTGACTCCAGTTTAATTTACATATATTATACTAAAACATGATCAATAAGCTATTTATAATTTACAACTTCAATTAGGAGTTTGTGGAAAACAGGGGTGGGGACACCAATAACCAGACCTGCTCATAGATCTCAATAGCCTTCTGGTACTGCTCCAGCTGAGCTGCATAGGTTGCCACTTTCAGCAAACACTTGTTAGCAGAGCTACAGAAAGAGGAAGATGAGCTTGAGACATCTGAACAAAGAAGAGAACAGCCAACAGCCACCACCCAACCCCACATCTCTCCCCTCTATGCACATATGTGGAAATGTCAGTTGGCTCTAAGACTTCAAAAAGGATCAGCTTAAGAACTGGCAAGATCAAAACACAAGAGATCTTACAGACAAGGCAAGCCAACCCAAAGGGGAAAGAAAGACTGTTGTTTCGCCAGGGTTCTATGGATGAGTAACATATACTGATGTTGGACTAAGGCAAACAAAGAGCTTTCTTTGTCTGGGAATTCTATTATTTGTTTGCCAGGCAGAGGCACCCTCTTCTCAACCGAACTGAAAACATAATGTTTATAAAATGAGAACTAGAATAAGAGGCCTGGTAGCGAAAATTCTCCCTACTTTGTCCTAAGGCTAGAAACTACAACTCCAGCAGCCCCAGGCAGCATAGTCAATGGTCAAGCCAACGGTTACTGGAACTGAAGGAGGCCATGCGGCCTACCCCTCGATTAAGCCAAGCATACTTAAAACATAACTCAGACTCTGTCAATAAACCTAGATCAGTCACCCTGCAAGGCTATACCATTATTTGTCAAACATGTAGAAGGAAAGCTCTGTTATCTTTGGTGCTGTCCAAAAATTTAGGCACTGAAGCACAACAAAATAGTGCCACATAGATATAGGCAGACAGGGAACAAATGTGGTGGGACGGCATAGTGAAGCAACATGTGTCAAAGATAAACACATTGAACATCAATTAAAATGTGAAGGACAGACCAGCTTGCTGCTCCACACCCCTCTTTGGGAAAGGGTTGAGACCTGAGGGCACAAGAAGGAGCTGCTCTTTGGAGGGAGAAAGCTATGACACCAAGAAAGCAGAGGCTTCCCTAAAACTCCATAGGGCTCTGACTTGTATGTGCGCATCTACCACAGAATGGAAATCTAGTGGTCTCTTCCAAATCTATGTTTCTATGAGCCAGTCCGTCCACTGCCTTCACCCTAAAAGTGATATTCAGTATGAAGCAATGTCATATGAATGAGATAAAAAGCAAAGAGATCTGGAGGGAATTTTCCCAAGTCTATCGAAGGGAGCCTTGACCATTTCCCCAATTGCTCCACTTCTCCCATGAAAATGTCTACTACTTCCCCCATCTCCACTCCCTGGTCAATTTTTGAACCCTCTTCTTCCTCAGGTTAGAGGTTATCTGGCTAGGAAAAGCCAGATTTATATAGGATAAGTGGTCGGTATATTCAGAGAAAGTATTTTTTGTTGTTTATTTTATTTCTTAAACTGCCCACTAAACCACAGTTCTGTGGTACACATGTGGTGTGTATGTAAAGGCATACACCACCTTTCAACAAGAAAAATATTCAGGATGGTTTATTCAGGAAGGTTAAAATGAAAAACAAGATACAAATCAACATTAATGCAGATATTATGTGTACAGGAAGGACAACACTTCCTGCAAGGAGAGTGAAAAGAGGGAGCTTTGCACCCATCTCCTCCACCTAAGCTGTCACTGCCATGTATTCACTAATATCACCTTGTCATTTGTGAAGCTCACAGAAAATATGCTCAAGTCACACTAGTTATATAACTAAAACATGCAGCCCCCTGACTCACACTCTTATTTTCAGCATTCTGCCCACACTGGGTTTGATCAAAAGTCTGCCTTGAGATGCCGAGCAGGCAACAAAATTTAACCGCACTGGCCTATTTATAAGGATAGGAATGATATAAATCAAATCAAATACACTTGATCCATCTTCACAACTATTTTGGGCAAGACATGTCTCTGACTTGGGCTAGTTTGCCTTGGGCAGAACTCTTGTTCCACAGTTCAATGCTGTCTTGTCCATTCAGGTGGCCCATGACAGACCACTGTAATTTCTGAACAAGGACCAGTAATAGTTTATCCAAGAGAACTAGGCTGCCAAGGTATTGCCTGAATGGAGCTATTTAGTCAGCTCTTGTTCCGGACTCCCCCCTTCCCCACGGATAGCAAAAAACATAGGACCTTAATGGGGGTACAACCTGAGTCAACTTATCCATGCGTCAATGTAAGTACTGTATCTTAACTCTTATTTAAAAGAAGGAACCATCCCCCAGTGAAAAGCAAGAGTATAATCTGTTGTAGAAGCACTAACTCCCTCTACTCTCATCCATCTAGCCTTAAGAGTAAGCACAAAGAGTTATGTCTGCTGGAAATTTGTATGTTCTTTGACATTATAGCAAAATCCATAATTTTGGCCCAAAACTTGCCCTCGATTTATACATGAGGTCGACTTATAGTTGAGTATATATGGCAGTACTCTGGGATACTCATTTAAATAGGGAAAAGCACTCCTGATCAAAGCTACTACCTGAATGTCTTAAAGCACTGAAGTCTAGGCGGACTATTCAACTCTTCCAGGAAGAGTCAGCAACTCCTAAATCAATTAGATTTTGATAAACAACTCTGCCTTATCTGGACTGAGCTGTTTCATCCACTACTGACACAAGGCACCCATTCAGGGGACCCACTGCATTACAAAGTTGTTTATAAGGTGGCTAAGCAGCACACTGAAGAGTCCTCCTTCCAAGAAAAAAAAAGGTGCCTCATGTGATAAATCCCATAAGAGCAGCAAATCCCTGGCATCTCCTTCTGAGGCCTATCCAAGAGCTACCATAGAGAGTTACCATAAAGCAGTGATTTTATCTGCTCTGAACACCCAACTAGAAAAGGGGACAGGAATAACAGAACTCTCCAATTACCTATTAGATTCTTCACCTTTATAGTAATCTGCAGCTTGTTCATAATGAGCTATTGCCTGGAAAGGAAGCAGAGAAGAAAAGGAAGGATGAGAACATAAGGTCAAACAAAAGCTTTGGGTTCAGAGCAAAGGTACATGTTGTTGTTTGTTGTTAAGCTGACCCCAACACATGGTGACCCTGTGGATGAAACATCTCCAAATCTCTCTATCCTCCACTGCTTTGCTGCCAAAAAAGAAGAAAACTAGGAATGTGAAGGGCAACTATGAAAGAACTAGGCAAAATAATAAAGAGTAAAGATATACAAATGAGCACTAAAGACAGAATTGTCAAATCCACTGCATTCCTCATCATTATGTACAGATGTGAGAGCTGCTGTCAGAGTTAGCACCCAGAATCCCAGACAATCAACCAGTCAGCTTGATTGATATAATCAACAGCACTTTATTGATAGATCCAGAATCAGACATGTGCCTCACTCAGCTTCTTAGCTGAGACTAACCACACCCTCCCAAAGACAAAGTAACAGAATCCCCAAAAGCCAAAATCCCCTCCCTTGCAGAAACCCGCCAAGCGAAGCCCCTCCTGGTTCCCACAGAAGTGAAAACACATTCCCAGCTCTGAGCGCTCTGAGAGCCAGGCCCTCAAGGCCACTAGATAAGACACCTGGCCCTGCTATGCACTAACTATCACTATCTACTTTTCTACTGCAGCTAAAGCCCCATCATCCCCCAACTACTATACTATACTACAAAACACTATCTGGTAGAATACTAACAGGATTCTAACAGTTGCACAGTGAAGAAGGCAGACAGGAGGAAAATCAATTCATTTGAGATGTGGTGCTGGAAAAGAGTACTGAGGATACTGTGAATAACCAAAAAGAGAAACAAATGGGTCCTTGAACAGATCAAGGTTGAATTCCCCCTGGGAATCATCTGAAACATGGCTGTTAGAAGAAGCATGATTAAAATGAACACTTCAAATTCTTCTCATCATACTCATCATCATCATCATCATCATACCTTTTCAATGTCCACAAGCTCCGTCTCATAGATCTCTGCTATTGTTATGTGGTGTTTGGCTGCAATAGTGAAACGGCCCTAAAAGAAGAGAAAGACAGAAAGTGAATAAAACAGGTATGAACATCCAGGGGCAATGGGTACATATGTGTAGCCCTCATAGCCCCAAAGCACTCCAATTTTAGGTCCTAGGTAGTATCTAACTGTGCTGAAATCTGGCAACTATCTTGAGTCTCCTGGCTCTCAGTGAAACCCTAGAAATCAATCTGTATCCACTCAAATGTTCTCTCAGCCTTCAAGCAAAATACATATTCAGAGGCATGATGCATTATCAAAGTACACCTGGCACACATGGAGACTGAAGGATTCAACAAACCTGCACAAGTTTACAAAAAAAGAGTAGTAATCTAGGCTAGAGATCAGCCATACCAGCTTCAACGTGTTCTTGATTCACTTAGAAAAAGTAACCTGCTATATATTTAAGTACTCTCAACACCAGTAACATTGTGCTTGTCTACATATATACACACTGTCTTATATGTCAGAGATGAAACATTTGTGGCCCTCGAACTGTTACTGGACTACTATTATAGGTTTTGCTGCTGGGAGTAATAATATAAATCTTCATTTATTTCACTCCAGAATGCAATGAATGATTTCAGTACTTCTCTCCCTGCTCCATGAGAATACAGGGAATTCTGCCC
This sequence comes from Sceloporus undulatus, assembly GCF_019175285.1. Taxonomy (NCBI): domain Eukaryota; kingdom Metazoa; phylum Chordata; class Lepidosauria; order Squamata; family Phrynosomatidae; genus Sceloporus; species Sceloporus undulatus. The sequence continues at coordinate 217,654 of NW_024802946.1, forward strand.
ATTTTCCAAGCTTTCTTCACTATTTGGAACTTCATTTGGGAAAATTCATTTGCACAGAGCTGCACGTGGTTTGTCAGCATGAAAGAAAATTATTTCTGCATAAACAGTAATATTTTTATATGGGAGGCTGTGTATATTGCACAAAAGGTGCTATTTCCATGCCCAAATATAAAATGCATGAAATATTCTGAATCTTTTAAAATTAAGTTCTGAACTTCACACACATATGACATTAGCTTACCATGTCTGTGTAGATCTCAATAGCTCTGAGGAGACAGTTAATGGCCTCTGTTAATAAAAGAAGAAGACAGTGTTGCCAGCTTTAAACATGATAAAATGAGGAAATAAAGCCACCCGACAGCCATCTCCCAGTAAGGAACAAAGCTGTGGGTATATATATGTACAGCACAATTCCTTCCCTGAGGATTAATAGCAACTTAAGAAAAAGCTGCTGAGGTCTGCAGATCTTCTGGGAGCTGGAACAGGACACAAAGCAGTCCTGGAGAATTGATTAATTTGTATTCTCAACAGTTAAGGGACGTATGCAACTAGCCCCACACCCAAATTCTGCTCTGAGAACACTTCAGCGATTATCCAATGCTCCTGACCACTTAAGAGGCATGCACAGCTGTATAGCCTGGGCTCTAGTATCAAGAGAGTGGGATCCTATGCTGCCCTTACGTGGCCTACTGAAGAACTGCAGCATTGGCAGTTTTACTGAAAAGTTGGTCCAAGAACAGAAGCAGTCATGGCTGAACATTTCAAAAACAGAACCAAGCTTTCCAAAGTAACTTTAAATGCTCAGCACAAGATTACTTTATCCCACTGAGTCCCCTTCCCTCTGGCTCCACTAACAATCTTCTCCACAACTGCAAGCGTGTGTTTCATTTAACTATTCATATGCCACTCTGACACCAAATTCATAGACACATACAAACATGGTAGTTTAAATATATATATTAAAAGCTTTAATCCAGTACCAAAACATTAAAGTGGGATCTGGAGTAATCACTTTGGAGGTTTCACCACTAAAAATGTCTTTTACTTTACCCAATGGTGGCACCCAGGAAAACTCCTAAAGTCCTACATGGAGACATGTACTCTTCTGTTATTAAATAATGATGGGTTTTAGAATTCAAACCCAGCATCTTTCATCAGAATCAGTTCAGCAAAGCCAAGAGTTGCAAGTGAATATTTGAGCTTCTCTGGCACACATCTTAAAAGGGTGGGTAAGGACCATTCCCACTGTCTGTTCCATCACCAGCAGAATGCAAGGCTGTCCTCACACAAGCCAAACACAAACCAAACCATACCAAACACAAACTAAAGGCAGACAATCCAAAGGGTGACAGCCATTTAATGTCACCTCTTTTAAAAAACATGTTGCTGGTGCTTGCCCTTGACCATCCCCAATGCTCTGCCTCCCTCAGTGACAAGGCTGAAGCTCACTCTTTAGCTCTGCCACCACAGCCGATAATCAGAATGCAAATCTCCAAAAGATTAAGCAAATCCCTGGGGAGGATTAAATTTGTTTTCTCCTCAGGTTACTTTATCATCTTTCCCCCAGAAATTACTGACAGAGTCAAGGCAGGCACAGGAGAAGGCGATCTCCTCCTCCTCCGCTGGCGCCTCGTTTATTTGCCTGCCTCTTTTCCTGTTAATAAATGCCAGAAGTCTGACACACAAAATCCTGAGTGAGGAATCCTCTTTAAGAGGCGAAGTACATCTCCGACAGAAAGAAAACACAGAGCAAAGGCCCTGCATACCCTAGTTAACATTGCAGGAAAACAAACAACAAGAAGAGGACTGAAGAACCTGCTCAAAACTACTGCCTTCAAGGGGTGAGCATGTCTTGACGTTGTATCCTTGTCTCACCAGAGGCTGGAAAGATCACTGTTGTCAACTACACCACCGCAAATTCCCCAGCTAATATTGCCAATGGCCATGCTGACTAAGGCATTCTGGGAGTTGTAATCCAAAGAAGCAACTTTCCTGATCTCTACAATTTCACACAGTTTAGCGAAGTTGAAAGAAAGGCTTTAGTTATCCTTGTTATTTCATATCAAATTACACAGAAGAGTCTTAGGACTCTTACATCTGTTCATGAGTATAAACACAAGAAACCCCTAAAATGAGGTCTGAATACAGAGATATTTAAATGTCAAATACACTCATGAACTGGAGTTATGGATTTCATGTCTGTAAGATCTACACAACCCAGTGGGAGGGGATTTGTTAACTTGCATCTCTTATGCAATGCTGCAGACTAAGGATTCCTACTAAAGCAGGACATCTCAGTGCATAATGCAAAGAAGCCAGCTGGCATCGTAGCTTCCGCCCTTCAACAGCCTACGTGACTTGCAGCTTTGGAGAAAGTGAGGAAGCATTTACAGGGCAGCATTTGGTTGCCAAGATGCAACCAAGTCCAATACAACTGCTTGCATTCAATTATACTGCCTTAATAAGACAAGATCAGTCTCTCTCTCTCTCTCTAGCCAAAGTATGACTATTCAGTTGTAGGCATTGTCCCCCTGTCTTAGCCACCAGACAGGATGGGTAGGCAACTACAAAAAAGTGTAGAGTATGAATACAATATGCATTTTTCAGCAAGAAACTGTGCATTCGGTTAAACCCAAGACTTTGTGTACTCTGAATGATGGAAAGTTCTGGAATTTAAATTCTGCTGTTTAAACATGTCTGCATAGGCAACAAAACAATCTACTATGCATCTAAGATGCAAGCGTTTAGAATACTTGTGCAGTACAAATGGACCTCATTCCATGAAACATTACTGCACTTACATACCCCTTCTCATAATCAAATCCGGCCTGAGCTTTGATAAGACAGCATTATAAGATGAGAATCCACTTTACGCACCTTGAGGATCTGCTTTCTTGAAGGCATTGCCTGCATCCACAAAGCTCATGGCTGCATCATGCTTGTTCTGCAGCTGGAGGTGCAACTGAGCAGCCTGGCAGAAAGCATTCCCAGCAGCTAGAAGAGAGAAAAGGGGATGATATATGGCTGTGTAAGACTTGGAATTTGTTAAAGCACATTACAGATCCAAAACCAGAGTCTCCATGTCAAACAGAATTGGCTGTTTTTAAGAAAGAACTTTTGATAACGTTCTAAACTACTGTATTTTGACTGATATACATAGTTTAGATACTTTTAAACAACAACTGTTGCATTCTTTGATTTACTCTATACTATAAGCCATCTTGAGTTGTAGCTCTGGAGAAAAGGCTGAATATAAATAAAATAAAAATCCCTCTTATTTCTAGAAAGGGCTGGGAAGCTTGTGGCCTTCCCAGTGTTGCTGGACTGCAACTTCCATCAGTTACAATCACAGCCTGGCCAAAGGCCTGGCCAAAGGCAAAGAATGTTAGTAGCTGAAACTCAAAAATTTTGAAGGGCAGCAAGCTGTCAACCCTGATCTAGAAACATGAAGATGGCTAGAGTAATGGGGTTTGGATTCATATTCCTATAGTTATTATTATGCTGCTAATTGTTCAGAGGCTTAAGCATCTGACTGCAGAGCTCTCGTCTTACCACCCACACAACTACCACCTCCTAAAATACATTTAGACTTCTGGAAGACAAACAAAACAGATTTCACCTTTTCCTTACATAGGCTGCTGCATCATTCCCAGTGAAACTACTGGTTCATCTAGCCCAGTGCTTCCCAAACTTTGGTCCTCCGGGGTTTTGTTTCACTTTTTGGACTTCAGCTCCCAAAAGCTCCAGCCAGCTGGGTCAACAGCCAGGAATTCAAAAGTTCAAAACACCTAGAGGACCAAAGTCTGGGAAACCCAAATCTAGCTCATGATGACTAGCAGCAATGATCCCAGGCTTGAGAGAAAGATCCTTCTCAGGCCAAACAGGATGCCAGAAATTGAACTTTAAACATTCAAAGGGGATGCTTTCCCACTGAACTACAGCCATTCCTCTGAGAATACTGTCCACAAACCATAAAACCTAATCTATCAGTTCACAAGAAACTGGTTAACACAGCAGACTCTCTTAGCAGTTTCTGGTTTTACAAACTATTATAGATTTATTCTTCTGAAGGTAACAGGCTTCCAACGCCTGTTATATTTATTCTTCTGAAGCTAACAGGCATCCAACGTCTCAAACTGTGAAACACACATCTGTGCTGCAATGTGAGCGGAAGGGAACTGCACCACAGGCAGATGCAGTGATGTGCATCTCATCAATATGAGCATGCTGTTCATGAACTATAATCTGAGTTTAATAAACATAGCGTTACAGGGATGATACGTACCACTCCAGTTCTTTGCCATTTTAAACATATTGGCTGCTCTCGCATAGATATCACATGCTTCTTCAACCCTGGAAGAGCCACCCCTAGGGTGAAAAATAAAATACCACAGCATCAGTTTGCTATACTAACAAACACAGCCACCTGGTCACATATGAACACTGTACAGAAAAAGAAGGGCTTATCCATTGCAGAATAATGTACCACTTTAGACTGGTTTGCAACTAATTCTAAACATGGAACAAAATGTATACTTTGTAAGATATTTTTGGAGGCATATTTGTATATCTAAATACATCTTAAGCCACGCATTTAGAGCTATCTTGTCTAGAAGAGGGGAAACAAATACAAGGACTGAAACCCAAGCCCAGAGGAATGGTTGAAGAAGCTAGGTATGTTTAGTCTTAGAAAAGAAAGAAGACTGAGATGATGACCATCTTTAAATTTCTGAAAGTCTACCATGTGGGAGATGCAGCAATCTTGTTTTTCAATGCTCCAATGGATTCCAATTACGAAAGGAAATTCTGTCTAAATATCAGAAAGAACTTCCTGACAGTAAGAACCTTTCAGCAGTTGGACTGACTGAATAGGCATGAGGAATTTCCAGCCCACAAAGCCCTGATCCAACCTTTAAGCCTTTTGAATGTGACATATGCCCACAGCAGAGACTCTGTAAGGATTCTTCCAGGCTACTAGAACATGGTGCACTCTTTTTCCATGCCTTCAGGCTTATTCTGGCTCCTTGGAATGCAATTGTACTGCAGAAACAATGCAGTTTGAGCCTGCTTTAACGGCCATGACTCAAGGCGATGGAACTCTGGGAATGGTAGTTTGCTGAGGCACCAAAGTGAAGCTTTAGGGTTGTCATAAGTCAAAAATGACTTGAAGGCACACAACAACAAGGGCAGTTTGGAAAACATGGGAATGTTACAGCCTTTAAAGATTTTTTTTAAATCACCGGAGAACCTTTTAATCTGTAACATGTCCTCCAGCTAGAACCTTCCCTAAGCTGAAAAGCATTTAATGAGACCTATATTCTAAAATCCTTTGTAATAGCCTTCATCAACCTGACAGTCTTTTGATGCTTCAGCTAACATTTCCTATTACTCCCAGCTGCTGGCGATGCTGGCTGGGCCTGATAAGAGTTCGAGCCCAAAACGTTTGAAGGGGATCAGGCTGGAGAAGACTGCTTTGAAATCATACCCTAAACCGTGTATTTGATCTCAATTGCAACCTCAAGTAAAAATCACATTCATAACTGTCATACAAAAAATCTTTCAGGACTGTCTAAAACCACAAATTTTAGACTTTCCCTATTCATTATATAGAAAATGATCTGCCTTCCCTACAACCATCATCCAGTTTGGTAACTATAGCCAACAATCTTGGAACTGCATTTTTGTCAAGATGCAGGTGAACAGAGATCTCAACATCCGTCTTCACAAAATTACAATTCCTAGAACTCAAATGGAATGGATTGTTCTTTAAGAAGTAGGTGCGTTCTTTAAATATACAGCCCCAGTGAGTCCAGTAAGGTATACAGTAGTCCCTTCACATTTGCTGGGATTAGGAGTGAAGGAACCCTGTGAACGTAAGAAGAAGAAGAAAATGCAAATACAAACCACTATTCTTTTTACCTAAGATATCACCTATCTAGGAATCCCCAGGTTCTCCAGTGCAACTCTATGGTCAACATCTGTCAGACGTTGATCACAGAATCATGCTGGAGAACCTACAAGTGCCCAGAGAAGTGTTTTTTCTAGGAGCTTCTAGGTTCTCCAGCACAACTTCTGGCAGATTGGCGCTGGAGGACCTAGAGAGAACATATTAAGCAAAACCGCAAATAATCAAAGTCACAAAAGGCAAAGCTGCAAATGTGGAGGGGCAACTGTACTTACCCTAACCCTACACAGGACTCTGTGACCAGATACATTAGTGCCCCACACTCCCATACACATTAAGCAACCTAACATGATTATCTCCACATGCTTATATCCATCAGTAAATGGGACTGTGCCTCTTTGGGCTTGTAAATGAAGTGTTCTGGGTCGGAAAAACAAACAGCCTTCAAGTATATCACTTCTGTTTTATCATTTCTCCCTCCCACTCCCTTTCCATCCTAGAAGCAAATCATTTCCTCCCATCAACTATCACTGCCAGCCATGGACCATGTTCTTTCTCACAGCATGTGAAAAATCATTATCTATTTCAGCTCCCTGGTGAAGAGGTGTTCCGCCTCTCAGGGCTCAGCTGTGCGTTCTGTGAGAGGGAAAATCAGCCTTGAGTCACCAGCTCTGTCATATGCCTCCATCCCTCGCCTGCCTCCTCTCTCCACCAAGCGCTGGCTGCTGCTGCTGCTGCTGCTTCAATAACAGACATTGCCTGCAGGAAAAAATCTGATGCACAGCTAGCTAGGAAAGCTGCAGGCACAGGCCAATTCTCCCTTTATTGCCAACAGGTTACTGGATTAGGGTTCTGTCTAAGCCCCATTTGCAAGAAGGGAAAAAGCTTTTCAAACAAATATTGGTTTTATCATAAATAACTCAAGGACAACTGAAGCTTCCATCTCTCTCTCTCACACACACACAATACAATGTAATCCCATGTTTGGCTCCAAGCATTCAGTTTTCCAAGAAAAAGCAGCATCTCCCGCTGCTGTGCTTTTCCATTATGCTGCCCTGAATCATCTCCCTTCATTTAACTCACCCCAAGCCACAGATTATGCAATAAGGGAGGGGGAACCACAAAGGCCATCCTAGAATAGAAGATGAAAGGAGCAGGCTCTTTTTCTCAGTGAGAAGACAGATCTAATTGCAAGGAGGAGATCCAGAACTGAACAGAACCAAGTTTGGGTTTTAAGCAAATAAAGGATTCTTCAAGACAGGCCCACATCTTATGGCTTCATTATTTGTTGGCTTCGTCACTCTTAAGACAAACAGAGAACCATGGCACCATAAAGGCTAATACATTTATTACAGAATCAGCTTTCATGGATTATAGTTCATCTCAGAAACCCAAGCAGCATTAATGTTTTAATTGCCACAGGCCTCTGCTAGCCTTAGGAGTGATGAGCAGCATTCAGGAGTGTTGTAGTCCAATGCATCTGGAACATTGGGGGAAGCTCTCTTGCAGACTTTTCTAATTTACTGAAGTCCCGTTTACAAATTTTCAGACAGCTGCAGTTTTTGAGGTTGGGAAGCAAACTCTTGTTTGTTAAGTTATCCTTCTGAACTTCTTCAAAGGTGAAGAGAGATCAAGGCTCATTTACAGGCAACCATACCTTAGTTAATATAGTGATACTTCAAGAGCCAGCCTGGCTTACTGGTTTGAGCAGTGGACTATGATTCTGGAGACCAGGGTCTGAATCCTTGCTCAGCCATGGAAAGGCACTGGGCAGCCTTGGAGAAACCACACTCTCTCAGTCTCAGAGGAATACTGTGCCCAGTTCTGGGCACCACAATTCAAGAAGGATGTAGACAAGCTGGAGTATGTCCAGAGAAAGGTGCCCAAAATGGTGGAAGCCCTGCCCTATGAGAAATGGCTTAGGGAGCTGGATATGTTTAGCCTAAAGAAGAGAAGGTTAAGGGGCTGACATGATAGCCAAGTTTAAATATTTGGATATCATGTTGAGGACTGAGCCAGCTTGCTTTTGGCTGGTCCAGAGGCTAGGACCCAGCAATGGATTCAGGCTATAGGAAGAGATTTCACCTAAACATTCCTGGCATTAAGAACTTCCTGAGAGTAAGAGAAGATGCTCCCTCAGAGTACAGTGGTCTCCTCTTTGGAGGCTTTTAAACAGAGTCTGGATGGCCATCTGTTGGGGATGCTTTGATTATGAGTTCCTGCATGTCAGGGGTTGGACTGAATGGTGCCTTGTAGTTGCTTCCAACTCTATGATTCTGTGATTCACTCCAAACTCTGCCCACCCTTAAGCACAGCAAATCTAGGCTGATCCTACATAGGTGCTTCATTCACATAAGCACTCCTGCTTTCAATAAAATTCAGTGAATGAAAGAGCATGATCAACAATACTAACACACTTTTACTGAGAGAGCTGATAGAGGGCAATTAGTCCTAAGAAACTTAGCAAACCTTTCCAGGATGACAAAAGCTCTGGTAGACTAACCAATCACAAGCCACTACGTATTTGCACAAATCCTTAATCCTCACACGATTGTATTAGTCTGCCTAAGCTTTAGTAGCTCACTGCCTTCTGGGAAATGTACCTGGGACTTAACTACTCTTCTGCCTTACACAGCCTGGAAAGCTGGAACAGTAATAGAAACTAAGCCAAATCACAGCAGCTCAGATGCTACTATGACCTTCTCTGCCTTCTGTCAAGCCAGAAGCCTCTAACAGTCAAATTGCAACACTCCAGTTATGCCCCTGGGAAGCTGTGAAAGGCACAAAACTGGAAAAACAGATGAAACCGGAAGACTTTTACTCATGGACAAACCGCTGGGGGCAGGAAAGAAGAAAATGTGTTTTGAACAGGCTGGAGTACAGATTTCATGGTGCAAACTGGCATCAAGGCTACATGGAATGATACAAGAGACTGCAGTTTGAACCGCTTCCTCCAGGTTTCTATCCAGGTCATGTATGATACTGTCCGCCAAGTCCTTTTACTTCCGCGAAAGAGGACAATTCCCCTAGAATATTTACGAATGTGAAGAAAGGGGACAGATTAATGCCTCCCCTGGAAAGAGATTAAGGCCCACCTCTGGTGACTGGAATTGAACCCTAAAGTTCTGCAAACATAACAAAAATGTGGACCAAACGTTTAGTTGTGAGAGTGACAAACTGCAAGATACACATATGGCAGTGGATATGAGGAAGGCTCTTTACATGACAAGCTACCAAGATATTTTGGGCTTCCACAAGAACAAAACCAATGGCTTTCAGGAAAATCACCTTTTGTGTATTTTCTTTCAGGCGTCTCCTATTTATTCCAGCTGCTAACCAAGATAGGCCCAGAGCTATCTTCAATTATTGTCCCACTCATACAAACAACAGACCACCGAGATGAAACCCTAAAACTCATATTGAATACTCTCTTCTGCTCTTCCTTAAACGTCTTGTAATTAAGTTACACCCTCGCCTCTCAATTAATATTTGCTACAAGACCTCCTGATCAGCACTTCCAGAGGTTACTCCTGCCTCACCAGATTGCTCCAACAGGTTCCTGTTTCGTCTTTCTATCATGCCACCGAATATATAAAACTGAAGAAGCATGTGGATTTCCATTACAGTATACGCAGCAGTCGTAAAGAGGCACCCTTTGAATCAGTTCCCAAGGAGTAGGTAAAAGAAATCACATTCCTACAACTCCTATGGCATTCTGAGATTTGGAGTTTAGTGAGACACTCAGCCTTCTCTCTCAGGGAGCTCCCCAGGAATTGCAAAGGCAGTTAAAGCGGTGTCAAACTGCATTAATTCTGCAGTGTGGCGGCAGCAGCCCCAGGCACCAGCCATCACTAAGACCCGGAGCAGGAACTCTGGCCTGTGTGAAGCCCTTTTTACCTGCCCTGGAACTCCCTCCATTCCTCTTCTGTGGGTGTGACTCCATTGGCTTCTACTAACCTAAGAGAAGAGAAGCTTCTCCCTACTTAGTGATCTCCAAAGCCAACAGAGAGAGAGAGAGAGAGAGAGCCCTGTGAGCCCACTTCAGTATAAAAAGAAGTATGGCAGTACCTTTAAAACATGCCAATTTGTTTCATAGACTCATAGAGCCAAAGTATTATAGAGCTGGAAGAGACCCCAAGAACCAGCCAGAGCAACCCCTGCCATCCTGACAGATGGCCATCCAGTCTGTTTCAAACCCTCCAAGGAAGGAGACTCTGCCGCAAACCCAGGCAGTGCATTCCAGTGCCAAACAGCTGTGACTGTCAAGACGTTATTCTTCATGTTAAGATGGAACCTCTTTTCTTGTAACTTGAACCCACTGCTCTTCTGTCCTAGTCTCTGGCGCAGCAGATTGCTCCATCCTCAACATGTTGTTGCTGGGTGCCTTTCAAGTCAGTGACCATATCGTGGGCTGTTCTTGGCATGCTTCTTCACAAGGAGTTTGCCATTGCCAGCCTCTGAGGCTCAGAGAGTGGGACTTGCCCAAAGATCACCCAGCGACTTTCTATGGCTGAGAGAGGACTGGACTCCTGCTCTCCAGGGTCACAGTCCAATGCTCAAACCACTACAGACTGGCTCTCATCCCCAATAAGACATCCGTCCTTTCAAATATTTAAACATGGCTACCATGCCACACCTTCACCTTCTCTTCCCCAGGCTGAACATAACCACTTCAGTGGCTTCCAGACCATGGTTTGGCATAACACCTTTCCTGGACTCAGGACAGATGAAGACGTGGGCTGCAGGCCACAAAACCTTGGGCCAAAAAGACATCCTTCTGTTTTTCTCCCTCTCCTCTCTCTCTCTCTCTCTCTTTGTGCAAACCAAGCAAAATGCTGTCTCTTCAGTCTTCAAATGTAATGTGTAATGTCTTTAGCCTTTTAAAAACCGTTTCATTCTTCCTGAAGCTTTGATACTTTGCATTTCACTTGAAGCGTTAAATCCTCGACTGGGAGAAAGGGGGGATAGAAATGAGTCAGGAATCATATCCTCTCCCCTTCACATCCCTGATCCCTCCTTCAGTTCAGCCCGGAGGAGGCGCCTGCTTCAGCCCTGCCTTTGCTCATCAGGGCCTGCCTTTTTCCCTAGCAGTATGCCCTAGTGGTTAGAGCCTTGGACTGCTTCCTACAGTTCCCAGGATTCCCAGCACTGAGCAGTTAGAGCAGTCTCAAACCGGGTTATTATTTGCACCTTCCAAGCGCGGATCCTTTCAGGACTCGTCCTCTGTTCTTAAACTGCAGGAGGAAAGGTAGAAGCCCGAAACCCTCTGCAGAAATGATCATCCAGCCTGAGACTGCTTTAGCTGCCCTGGCTCAGGACTAGGGAACCCTGGGAAGTGTAGTTTATTATGGCCCAAGGGCTCTCTCTCTCTCTCTGACAGAAAAGGCTCAATGTCTCCCAGAACTACAACTCCCAGAATCCCTCGCATTGAGCCAGGGCAGCTCAAGCGGCCTCAGACTGGGATGATTCCTTCTGCGGTGTGTTTGCCTCCTCCTCCCCTTCCCTCCCTCTTCCCTTCCTTGGTCCCTTGGGCCTCCTCACCCGAAGAGCCCCGAGAAGAAGCCATGGGAGCCGCGGACTTTCTTGTCCGCTTCGGCCAGCAGCTGCAGCGCTTCCTTCTCCTTGCCGCTCGTATCCATCGCCATGGGCCCGACGCCGCGATACTAACAGAAGCCACAGGAGCCGCAGCCTCTCACTCCTTCTTCTTCCCCTCTCTCTGAGGGACTGAGGCGACGTCGGCGACTACGTCGACGCACGCGCGGTGACGTCAGCGCGCGCGGAAGCAGCTCACACCACAACAACTCTGTCACGTGACCTGGAGGGCTTAGACACCAAAAGCCACGCCCCCTCTTTGAATTCCCATAAGCCACCGCGGTCGGCGCCGGCTGTGGGGTAGCGTTGTGCATCACGTGACTATGGTTGTGCTGACTCATTGGAGTCACGTGATCAGCGCAGGGCAGGAATGGTTCAGTCCGTTGTGGGGGGGGCAAGGGGAGGTTGGGTTGTACCATTTCAAACTGAGGGGTGACTGGGCTTTTTTTACCAACAACAATAATAAAAGATTATACTACTGTGACATAATAATATGGTATTTTAAATACATATATATAATATAACAATATATGGTATATATGTATATGTCTGTGTGTGTGTGTGTATATATATATATATATATATTAAGCTTATAATTATAATAGTATATGTCAAGTATACAGAATTGAAAAAGATGTGAGGAAATAATAATGATGTAAATATATACAAATGTATATATGTGTGTGTGTGTGTGTGTATATAAGTGTGATAACAACAACAGGTTTATTGATTAGTCAGCTGACCATATCAAGAAATGCACAATACAAATTGCAAAATACAGTACAAAAATCTGAGTATCAAAATATACTACATACAAAAATAAAACTTGGTCACATCTAAAAGCTCATACTGTATAAAACTTAAGACAAGAGTTAAGAGTTAAAGCCAATAGTAGGTAAATAAAAGCAAATATGATGAAATAGGGTGCAAAATACATTAGACTAAGATAAGAGTTGAGGAAATCAATAAGGGCATTAAATAAACTCATCTCCATGTATATATATATGTGTGTGTGTGTGTGATAAACAATTTGAGCCCTGGGCCTGATTCCCATTGCCTTTTAAACTGGAGCACAAACTGGTTTGAATCTGTTCAAATGACCCTGGTTCACACTTGAACCAAATTGCTGAAGCGATTCAGTGAGGGGGGCCATGCCCTAGATTTATTTAATACTGATTTTTTCTGCGTCTGTTCTGCACAAGTGTGAACCAGATGCAGATCGGAATCGATTTAAATTTGCCCTTCGGCCGGCTGCAGCAGGTCCATTTTGAATCAATCCTTTCGTGAATGTCATCCACAAGTGGGTTACTTTACAGGGCAAACATGCAATCAGGGCAAATGTAGTGAGAACCACAGCTCCGCTGTTGAATCAGTCCATCGATTCGGATCGCAAAGCAATTTCTTTGTAAGTGGGAATGAGGCCTTGGTTTCTTGGAGTTGTAGTCCAATACTCAAACCACTACTCCATGTTGGCTCTCACTTGTAATTAAAGGAAAGCACCTTTGAATTCTTAGCTAGATAAATCCTCTGTTGCATTTCACCAAACTACAAAACCCTGGATTTGTGGCAGGTAAAGTGGACCCATGACACTATAATTGATGTGTGAAAGGGCCTTCTAAGTAATGCCAAGTAATAAATGCATTAAACCGTAACATCTGCAATGCTCTTTTGTAGAAGCACAGAAGTAGCCTTGAAAGGAAGGAGCGTATACAAACAGGGATCTGAGTAAACACTGGGAAGTTGCCTCTCAAGAGGAGAGCATTTTGTGGCTGTGGAGGAAGCCACACCAAACGCATCCTTCTGCCAAAGAAAGCAGCTGTTTCATGCTTCCTCCTTTCCAGAAAGATTCACTTGCTCTCCTCTTCCCATTTCGTTTTCCTTTTGCAGAGCACTGACTTGGTTGTGAACACGGAAGCAGAGACTATGCAATCCTGTGTGGGTCTATTGTCACGTAAGTGCCATTGAATTCAATAAGATTGCAACATTTGCTGGACTCTTTTCAACTGAACTGTTTTAATTGCACATTATCCTTTTAGGTGCAGGTTTAAGTCATTTTAAGCCAAAATCCTTTTCAACGCTGACTTTTTGTGTGTGCATATTTTAGCTGCAGAACACACTGCAGAAATAATCCAGTTTGAGACCACTTTAAATGCCCTGGCCCAGTGCTAAGGAAACCTGGGATTTGTAGTTTCTTGTGGCACCAGAGCTCTCTGACAGAGAATGTGAAATGGTCTTCCATAGCATTGAGCCAAGGGGTCTCAAACTGGATTATTTCTGCAGTGTGTTTTGGACCATAGTCAATAAAGATCATCCAGGTCTTCTTGAAATGTGTCGGTCCTTTTATGGCCAATGCAAAACGTCATCATAGCAGGCAGTTTCTCCATCAAATGCATGCCCCAAATTCTGACCCATCAGTTCTCAATGGAGAGGTCACCAGACTTCCAACATTTGGCTACTTCTTATCTGGCTATGAGAAAAATGATCAGTTTCCTATGTTTCAGGTTAGAATTGTCTTTAACAAATATAGAAAGCAAAAGCAAAATGGGACAGAAATTTACAACTTGATCAGTAATAATAATAATAATAATAATAATAATAATAATAATAATAATAAATATTACATGAAACCATTGTCATAATATCGTGCGAATCATACTTCTGCCCACTCCTGTGAAATTAATTCCAGGTCCCTTTCATATGGTTACACATTGTGATTCCACTTTAACCACTGTAGAGTTGTGTATTGACGGCTCTTTTCAATCCATGTGCAGGTGCTGCGAAATGCAATGCTGGAAGGGCACGACCGTGTCCTCACCCCGCTTTGCAGCATCTTGGGGACACTGTTGCAGTCCAGGGACGTTTTCCATGCTGCCGTGAACTTTTCAGAGGAGCCCTGATGGAATCACTTCCGAGGAGAGGTTAGGCTGCAATGCCCATTTTACTGCACCAGGAGCTGTGAGACTGCAAGGCTGCGCTATGCTCAGGATAACAAAGGAGTGAGTACGCTTGGTAGTGGGGCATGGAGGGACAGATGGAGGGGAACTCATTGTACCCAATTACCCCTTCTCTTTCTGTCCCTTTGCTTTTCCTACATGCTCTGACAGCTGTATTTGCTAAGGACAGAGAGGTGACAGCTGGGAAGGAGGTGGAATCCACCTGCAAGAGATGAAGAAAGCATTCCCGTCTTTTGGCTTCTTTGTTAGTGCCTAAATCATGTTTAGGACCATTTGAGTCATCAAGAGAATCTCCGTAGCATCCCTTTCTCATACAGAACAACACAAATTTGTGTCTGCCCTGCCTCCCTCCAAATCTGTATGATGTCCTCCTTCCCACTCACCTTCTCTCTCTTTCTGTCTGGATATTTGTTTTATGTCAATGTCAGTGAAGAGATCAGTATAACCAAGATAGGTAAATCAACAGCACACCAGTTTTGAGTTAAACCTTTGTAATGTGTGTTTCTCTCTGTGTGTATTAGCTTTTGTTATTAGCACACAGTTCTGGAGGAGGGAGATTTTCCTCTCAAAGACTTGCCTTTTGAGACCCTAAATGTATATGGGTTATTCATTTTGGAGCTCTTGGGGTGCTTCCAAATGAGACGTTGATTTTTACAGTCACCGTCTGTCTTATTAATGGAATTTTACAGGGGTTCAGACATCAGTGCCTACCCCTTTTTTGCATTTTCCTACTATGGCTTCTATCTTTTTTCATTGCCACACAAACACACACATACATGCAAATATCCATGAGGTTGTCTTAGCAGAACAACCTTTACTTTTCATTTTAAATAAGAAACATAAAGCACTAGGACAAGAAGAATCACGGATTTTAATGTTGGTGTGTTTTAATTGGAAGTCATGGCTGAAGTGGGAGAACAAGAGCTGAAATCCTGCCAGGTTTTGCTTGCTTGTTTTCACTGTCTCATTAAATGGACAAAGGTACATAAAGGGGTCAGAGGGATCATTCAATGTGGTGAAAAACTGCATGGATAAATGTTCTTTTCCTATGCTAACAATCTTGCTCCTGTACGGATTCTTAAAATAAAAGCCTCTGTTCTAAGAGATGACACAATGTGAAAATGTGTACACTTTCATTGCTGATTTACACAGTGCAAAGCCATGCTGTTGGATGGCTAGCACATCTACTAATGGATAAGTGCCCCTAGTAGTGTAGCAGAAGATCTATTCAGAAGTTCCCAAGGGCATTCCCAGTAAAATTGTTTTTGTTCTGTGCCTTCAAGTAATTTCTGACTGATGGCAACCCTGGCATGAACCTATCACAGGGTTTTCTTGCTAAGATTTATTCATACACAGGTTTGCCATTGTGTTCCAAGAGAATATGGTTTGCTCAAGGTCATCCATGGCCAAGCAGGGATTTGCACCCTGATTTACCAGAGCCCTAGTCCATCACCCAAACCACTACACCACACTGGCTCTCCTCCTAGTAAAATGTTATTTACTGATTTCATCTTGCATGCCGGCACTTAAATCTGCAGGTTTAGTGATGTGGCTGTGCAAACACAACTCCCAGCCAACCTAGGCTCACTGCAGTGTTGAGCCCCTCTGTTTAGCCAGCAGAGACATCTGCAGGATGCTTGCTACCCCTTGCATTGTCCCTTTGACATTTGCTGTCCCTTTGTCATGCACTCAGAACCCACATTTGTGCCTGATCTCCTATACTTGTTCATTGTAGTAGTTTTTAAAGAGACAATCCTGTTTTGTCTATTTCCATATAAAATGGGAAGGGGAGTTGAAGCAACCATGCAGTACCTTTGAGACTAACTAGTTTATTTTAGCGTGGATTTTCATATCTGAAAATGTGGCTTGATAATCCTCAAAAGCACATGCTAGAATAAATCAGTTTGTCTCAGAGGTGTTCCTTTATTCCTTTATTCCTGCCTTCTCTCTCCCCTTTCCAATTTTTATTTATTCTCACACTGAGCATCTGGATTTGCAGTACTTTTTTCTTCTTCCTTTGGAAAACTCCTCTGAATTAAGCAAGTGTTGTTTGCTGAACCACACTGGAATGTATAAGTTCCTGTTTTATGAAATTAATGTGTTTGAATATCTAATGGGCATGGAAGATTTCTACAGGTAGGATTTAACATATTGAAGAGACTCCTGCGCATGCTGAAGAAACATGCATAGGATTGCAGTTCAATATGTTCGGTGGAGCCACATCCTTAGTATGTGTTTCTAGGGCTGCAGCCTCATTTGCCTTGTTCCACTGGGGAAACCATGGTGGAAAAGAATCCACAGCTTAAATGCTAAAAATAGTTGGTGCTCCACAAGGAGGAGAGGAAGGGATGCTCATCCATGGAGGCTCAAGCAAAAGCAAACTGCTGCAGCCTCTTGTAGCTTGTGTGTTCTTCCCCATTCATAACTTTTGCTATCTGGATCACATCGTGATATTGCTTGCCTACATGCTTCCTAGTTTTCATCTGTACAATGCTGGAAGGTATACAGCAGCAACATATTGTTCTGACCTACCCTACAGAGCAGGAAGGGTTCTTCAGAACCAGTCTCTTGGGATGATTTGCAGTTTAAATCATAGCATCTGAAACGTCAAGCTGAAAGAGGTTTGTTAGACAAATTGGCCGGGGAAAAGTAATTGTAATCAATCAAGGCCTTTTAAAGTAATCTTTCGTTCCATACAGACAGGCCAAAATAAAGCTGCTTCAGGTCACTTTGGAGGTATGCTGTTTAAATAATGCATGCGTCCTAAGAGTCCGGAAGCTGCGCCAAAGCTGTGCTTCCATCCTTAGGACTGGAGCATGGCTTTGGCAAGGCTTCTGGACTCTTAGGACACATACATCATTTAAACAGCATACCTCCAAAGTGACCTGAAGCAGCTTTATTTTGGCCTGTCTATATGGGGCCTTTGTTTGCCTACATGAATACTCTGTTCTGGCTTTTGGACATCCAATGGAGATGATAAATACACACAATGTAATCACTGAATTGTTCGATTCCCACCCGTTTCAATCCCTGCTGCAACGACATATTTTATATGAGCATTTTTTCACCTTGCGTATCTCAGTTGTAGCTGTTGTGCTGTTTGTAACAAACACCTAGGTTTTGCCTTTATAAAATAAAAGCTAGTTAATTTATAGGTCATAGTATTCATAATTTTATTAAAAATATATATAGTTTGGACCCTAATTAGAATCTTTTAAAATTGATGTCAGTTAAGAACTCGGCTGCCTTGCTCTTGACTCCTTATTTCTATTGCCTAAAGGCCCCGGTCTTGCAAACTTTCTGCTCTCCTTCTCCTGTGAGGACAGCCGGTGATTTCAATGGAAGTATGTGCTGAAGTAAAGGTAATTCGCCCACATTGCTTTTTGTAGGGTAGAGCTGCTGTGTGGAATAGTTTGTGGATCTGAACGCCTTGGATGCTGTTGCTTTTTCTGGTAACTCTTGCTCTTTCTTTCTTTCTTTCTTTCTTTCCCTTAACTCCCATCAAGACCGACATGGAAGATGTGAGCTCCAAAAGGGTCAGTGAATTCTTGCAGAAATGTGTCAAACTTGAGGATCATGAAAGGGATGCTCAGCCCAAGGAGGAGATCATAGAAGTGCAAACTCTCCCTATACTCACCCCATCCTACCCTCAGACAGTACAAGGTAGGCAACATTCTTTCTGTCCCTAACTTATTCTTTCTTGATGACATTTGCATGTATAGAGCTGTCTTCTCATAGCAGACACTAGTGACAAAGTCTGTTTTGTAGGCAGTGTATCATAGCTGTCTAGTATCAACTCTGGTTCTCTCAGATCTGTTGCTGCATCATAACACAGCCAACAAGGACAGGGTGGGAGCAAGGTGGCCTATGTATTGTTTGTTCAAGTGGATTCTTAATGCAGTTATACATTTGGGACCATGCCTTCATTGGCCATCAGATAATATAAATCCTGGAAGTTACCAAGGTTGTGAGTTGGGATCAAATTTATTCAAAGTTGGTCAACGTTTTCCAGGAGGTTCCAGATTGTAATAAATAAATAAGCCATTTTTAAAAATACTGAACTCAGTATTTTTGAGCCAGGGAACACCACAAAAGGACACATGAGAGGAATTAGTTGGTTATCTTTTTACTTGGTGGTGTGAGGTGGGTAGGGTGAAGAAGGGATCAGATAAGGATCATTTCCAGTTATTTTAGCAGAAAGCATAACAAGGCAATTCAGTCTCAGCCTTCTGCTGCCATTTTTTGCACAGAACAAAAGGCAAATCAATGAAGTTACACTTCTCCCTTCTCTTCCAACAGAGGAAATATCAATGGTCTTCAACACCTGTGCCATGCCAGCCAACCTGGGACCATGCACCAGAAGGAGGCGCGAAAAAGGTAGTGGCCACGATGGGACAAGCACATCTCTCTACGTTGACCGGCGCAAATCCAAGGTGTGGAACTATTACACCAAGCTGGGGGATGCCTATGTCGAATGCAACGTCTGCAAGAAACAGCTGTCCTTCCACAATAGCACCACTACCATGAGGGAACACCTGGTGAGGAAACACAGCATTCGTGACACTTTGTTATCTCAATTAAAGGATGACCAGATTGCAGACCCTGACTACGTTGCTCAGGAAACTGCAATAAAAAGGGCCCGCCAGCTGACACCTGAAAACAATAATCAGTACCACACTGTGCCCTGCACAGAACCCAGGACTGATGTGATTCTGGAACTTGTGTTAGAAATGATTTTTCGGGACCTTCATCCCCTTTCAGTAGTGAAGGACAAAGGCTTTGGCCTTCTAATTGGCTATCTAGAACCCAGTTTTATTCTTCCATCTCCTATGCAGCTCTCTAGCATGTTATGGCACCGATATAATGTTGTCAAGCAACACCTAGAATACTACCTACAAACAGCCCAATCTATTGTAATCTGTGCTGAGTTCTGGCTCTCCCAGCCCAACCAGACATACCTGACAATCATGGCTAGCTTTATTGATAGAGAATGGCGTCGGGCAAGATGTATCTTGGAGACCCAACAGGTGCATGAAAACAAAACAGAGAGCAATTTGGGAGACAGGCTATACTCGGTCTTGACTGACTTTGCGTTATCCAATAAGAATGTTTTCTGTGTGATGCATGACAGCCTTCAGGACATGGAGTTGAACTCGTCACAACTCAAGTGTGTCTATGGCTGGACTAGCCTTTGCTGTGCTGCTCACCTGCTGCATCAGTGTGTCAAGGCAGGTCTTGAGGTGGAGCAGGTGCAAGAGGCCCTGAGTGCTGCTCGTAGCATTGTCTGCTACTTTCAGCAGGATGCTAAGGCTACCTGCTCACTAAACAGCAAACTGGAAGCCATCAACAAGACTAAACTGAAGCTGGTGATGGACACTGGAGCTCGGTGGGTAACCACCATTGAAATGTGTGAGTGTCTACTGGATCTCAAGTGGGCTATCATGTCTGTGTTGGAGGAACATCCCAAGGGAACAACAGTGGTCCAGAATTTGGCTGACCACCAGTGGAAGCTCTTGCAGGATCTGGTGCCTGTCATGAGAACACTAAAGATTGCCACTTCCTTCTTGCGGGAGGAGCAGAACTTCTCCATCTCTTCCTTGATGCCGTGCATCCATGGAATTGTTACTGCCATCGGGCAGCAGTCAGAAGAAGCAAGCGGCATCATCAAGACTGTGGTGAACAATATCAGGTCGGAACTCACACAGCGTTGGGGAATCTTAGATGATGAGAAACTGCTGGAGAGCCCAGCAGTGGTGGCATCCTTCTTAGACCCACGCTTCAAAGAAATGAGATTCCTCAGCCCCAGTCTGCGGAGTGAGCTGCACAAAAAAATCAAAAGCATGTTGTCCCAGTTCTTTAACCACCAGTCCCCAATCTCAAACCAATTTTGGGTTCCAAACTCTGACTACAAAGCAGAGGTTGGTGAAGCAGGCAACCAGCTCTCTACTCACAAGGAAAGAGGTCCAAGCGGGCAGTCCCAGAGTATGTATGACATCCTTTTAGGAAAAGACCCAACTGAGAGTATGCCTGAGATCCACCAGCAACTGGAGAACTACATTGTGGAACCCCTGTGCAAGCGTAGCACTAACCCCTTGGACTGGTGGAAGAACAATGAACATCGTTTTCCCTCTGTAGCCAGATTAGCCCGGCAGTACCTGGCCATACCTGCAACAGTTGTGCCCCCAGATCAGGCCTTTGCTGCCAGCGAAAGTGCCCTGGAGCACAGGAGAGGTGTACTTGCCCCAGAAAACCTGGACCAAATTCTCTTCTTGCATCAAAATTTTGATTTCTTAGAATCTGTGAGAAATGGCAATGAGAATCTGACTAAAACTGTGCACAACCAGTTCTGAAAGTTGGGTGTGGGAAAAGCACTCAGAGAATTGGAGTGTGGTCTGTACACTGGGAGATGGAAGACCATCTTGAAAGGACACCTTAACCTTCAGGTCACTTTAGTGTAGTCCGAGGTCAGAGCTAGGCTCTGTCTGTTAATTTAAACATTTGCCTGCTGTCTAAACTTATTCGTGGTTTTTGCTGTAGTGGTAGGTCTTTCCCTAAATAAGCCTAATTTTCTTCTTGAAGAGGTGTGTTCTAAGCTGTAGCAGAAATATGAACAAGTACAATGGCTCATAAAAAGATACTAGTGCATATATATATATATATATATATATATTGCAGAGTGCAGTGCTCCAAAGTCTCCTGAGGGAGCTAATGCAGCCCCCAGGCCTTCCACAGTTACCTGTCCCTACTTTATAATGATTCCTGGGAGGCCCTTCCAATGAAGGAGCTTTGGCGTTCCTCACTCCCCGTTTGGATCCCTGTAAATCAGGGATAGTAGCATTGTGGTCCTCTAGTTGTTTTGACACTAGCTCTCATCATCTCTGATAGTTGCAGCTGACTGGAGATGGGAATCTGACTACTTCTGTAGGGCCACAGCTTGCCTTCTCTTGCTGTGAAAGAAAGTAGGCTTCCTTCTGCAAAGTCTTCCATCACTCTGGCTTCCCACTTTCTTATCCTTGCAACCCTGGAGAGGCAGAACTAACACCATACATCTATTCATGTGTTCGTCTTGTTGGCCAGAGTAAGCTTGGTATGACTGCTTTGGTGTTGTGGCTGCCTCTTATAAGAATTGCCCTTCTGGATCAGATCAAGAGCCAGCAAGTCCAGTATTGTGTCTTCTGCCAGTCAGTTGGTTCTTAGAAGACAGCTCAGCTTTGGCTTCTCTTGAAAGTGATCAGGAAGCCAATCTCTTTAGACTTCTTCGGTCCCTTCGACTTGCATCCCTTGTGTATTTCCTTTTGCACAATTTCAAATATCTCTGCTTACGTATGAAGCAGATACTACTCACATATACTGAGCCTATGAATGGGTGGTGCTTATAAGATATGCACCAGGATACCCATTGTAACATCGTCCTTCTGTAAGCAAATCAACCCCCTGAGATACTCACAAGAACCATGTCTTTTGGCAAGATTTCTTCAGAGGTTTGCCATTGCCTTTTGCTGTGGCTGAGAGAGTGTGACTTGCCCAATATCTTGCAAGCAATGTTAGTTGGTTAAAAACAAATCATGCTTTTAAAAGTAATTTGCAGTAAACAAAAAGCTGTGTAGGTTGTTCGTTGAAAGGCTAGTGCTGAGTATTGTTCGGGGCAAAGAAGGCAGGTCTGTAAGGGTTTCCATGCAAAAAACCAAATGCTTGAGTGCTCAAAGGTGCTTTCTTATGTCTAGCAACAGAGAAAGAGTATGAATAGTGTAGGCAGTTCATATAGAGTAGGGGGATATATTAAACCTGTATGCAGATTTTGTTTTAGTGGGGTTAATGTGCTCACAGACCTTCGCTGCACAAGTATGTGTTTGCATGGAAAAGTATGAGTACTGTAGTAATCCCTGGTGGGGTGTGTATGTGTGTTCATAACCCATCCTGCAGCATTCTAGAAGTGTGAAGAAAGACCAGGTATGATGAACAAAGGTGAGGAGCTGGACTTGTTTAGGCAATTCACAACTCAACTCCAACTGTAATACGGATTGCTAGGTGTGAAGTACTTGTGAATGTATGAGGATGCAATATATTATCCATGGAGTGTTGTTGCCAGGAAGCATATAAAACAAATAATCATGCTGCTGTTGAATGAAGAGATTTTATTGCTGGGGTAGGGAATGTCTAGCCCTCCCTATATTGTTGAACTGCAGTTTCTATCTAGGGATAATGGGAACTGGGATCATATATCATCTCAAGAGACAGATGTTGCCCACTTCTGGTTCCTGCCATGCAAAAACTTAATGCTTGCCTTTCAGTGCAGTATGTATTGAAATCTGGTTTCCACTAGAAAACTCTTAAAATTAAACCAATTAGTATAACTGAAGCAGACTTTCTGAAGACCTCCAAAAATGAAAGGAAATGGAGGGAGGCATGCACTAGGCCAGTGGTTCCCAGACTTTGATCCTCCAGATGTTTTGGACTTCACCTCCCAGAATTCCTGACCACTGGCTGGGGCTTCTGGGAGTTGAAGTCCAAAACACCTTGGAGGACTAAAGTTTGGGAATCATTGTATTAGATCCTAAGGCATATGAAATATCAGTGCATTGAGACCTGATGTTCCCCTGAACACAAATCTAGTGATGGGTCCAGGCTCCTGGTATGGATCTGAGCCCTGTTGATAAAGTCTACTAAAAGTGTGAGTTTCCCAAATAAAGTGCCCACTGAATCTTTATATATTTTCCTTGTAAATTAGGAATTTAAATCTATGATGGTGCTGTAGTTGCCACCTGTCTTTAAACTAGAGTATACCACCTGACCTTTTTCTTAAGAATTGCCTTCAATGTTCCCAGTTTGATGTACAAAACATCCTATAGTAGTCAGTTGGGGATGATGCACAGACTGAACCAAATATTATATGGGAAGCAGCATATACTGACTAAAATGGCCACTAAGTAGGGAGGAAATGAGCAGTGACTCAGACATGCATGGCACATGCGTTTGCATCCTCTTGGGCTCTACTTGAACTTGAAGTGTGTGGGTACCTCCTTTTGAACAAATGGAACCTGGGCAGGCAAAAGGGAAGTGCATACCATTAAGCAACTCCCTGCAGAAAGACTGAGCCGCCAGTGTTTTAAAAGTACTCTTAATATACGTTGTGGGAGAGCTGTTTAACTTTGAAAGGGACAGAAGGCTTGGCCCTGAAAGTACTTGTAGTTTAGCAGCTATTCCAGCCTCCCAGGCCATATGTTAAGACACAAGGTTGTCAAGGGCTGAGACAGAAAGGAAAACGCGTCAAGAAATCAATGGGCTCAAAAAGCCCTCGAGGAAAAACAGCAAGGTGTGAAGAGAACAGAAGGAGCAAGAAAGAAAAAAAGTAAACAAACGAGAATTTTTACTGTTTTAATAAAGAAGAAAAACAGGTTTCAGACAAAAAGAACGAGGGAATCAGAGTGAAAGGCTAATGTACAACCCAGTAGCAAGTCAGTAAAGTCGAAGGAGAATCCACTACACCTCACTTGAACTATCCGGACAAAAAAGTACAGCGGGCTCATTGTACTTATAAGCACCCATACAAGTGTCCATAAGGATAATCCAATCAATGAAGTTAGTGTCCACACTACATATTTGAATATATTTGAAAGTAACAAGTGTTGCAATGATTATCTGTCTCGTTTCTTGGAGAAGTTTCTAACAAACCACTGGCAAGCCAGGTGAGAATCTATTTATGAGCCTCGTAGGCCTTCCTCTTCTGAGAAAACTTGCTACAGTATTTACACAGAATTCAAAGAAGCATTTAGACCAAGTTGCAGATATGGAGGAGGTATGTGCATCTGAGGAAGTTAGTCCCGTATTTTCTCCTTACTGAATAGTTCACAATGGGAAATGGCTCAACATTTGGTAAACACTTCAGTACTACAGACTATGGGAAGTGAATGACAGTCTGCTCTCATGAGCCTTGGCCTTTCTTTTTGTCTCTGAAGCTATTCCTACTCCTGCCACCTCATTCATGGGACCCATAGGGAACTGGGTTTCAGAAAGGGGTACTATGGCCCTACACACTGGAGACAACTTCTCAGCGAGGCTAGATCAGCAGTAACTACACATTCTGTGTATATCATTCAACTTTGAGATAAGAAGACACCAACCTCACAACACAAACAGATCTGCATTAATGTTCAGCTGGAATGGAAAGGATTGTGTACTGTTTTGTTCTGGAATTTTTTCTCTCTTCATGGCTGAGTTATTCATGCAAAGTAATGCTGCAATAAAGTGCATCAAGTGACAGTATGTTAAAAGAACAATACCGGGGATATTGGAGAGATAAAACATATTTGATGGATTAAATGTTTCAGTTCCGTTTTGTGTTTTCTTCTTAATGGGTTCTGCTGGTTTTTTACACAAACGGACTTTCTGATATACAGAGATATGCCAGTGAAGTAGTTGTAGTCCAACAAAGTTGAGGAAGGCTACTCTGAAGTTACAAGAACCCTTTCTGTTTGGACTGAAATCCAGGCAGAGGTTAACAACTTTGGATGTGGAACCCAATTTAATAGGCAACGCTGTGAGTGCATACAAAACAACAATAACCACAGTAGTATGGAGTGAATCAAAAAGCAGCTGTGTAAACATCAGTCCCAAAAAAGATACTAAATACAATGGTGATTTCTCAGTGATTGGTCTATTCCATCCTCTCCTCCAATATATATATGCATGTATATATACCAAAACCCTGAAAGACAAAGCAACAGAGAAGGGGAAGAGAATGAGGGTCACTCATAACATTTCAAACACTTTCCTTCTATAACTGAAGAAAACCATCAACAAACAACCCTATTATATAATGAACAAAAACTATTTTACAGTTATTTTATATTTTACGCAATTACATAGGATTCTCACAATTATGCATAAATAAAAATTAATTCAGGCTCACTTAGTAACTTTATTTTCTGTCTCAGTATTAAAAAGGTGCTAAATACATTAACGAAACCAAACATGACCATAACCCAGCATGAATGAACGGATGCTACATTGTGTGTTTATGTGGCTTCGAGAACAACGCATCAACATTACTCTGACTTGTTTTGTTGGTGTGAACAGGTTTATCAGCATACTTACCTTGGAACGGTGCCTTCCCAGTTACCACTGTAGGAAACTAATATCCGGGTTTCTTTCTTCCTTCTTTGGCTCATGTTTTAGATGCTTTGTTGGCCACTTAATCTTTATCATTGGCTCCATCTGCTCCTGGAGGCGATGGCGCTTCATGTGAGCATTCCGGCTTTTTATCTTCTCGAACACTCTAGATGTGGGCAGATGATAAAGGCCAAGCTTTTTCAGTACTGTTACTTGGGACACAATAGCAAGGTAATACTATGCATACAATATCCCAGCTTGGATGGTACTCAAGCTTTGAATATTAAAGAGTTTCTGACCAACAGGGAGGGTGGTAATATGTTTGAACTATGGGAGAGCCTTCCAAACTATCACAGTGAGCCACCCCATAGAAAGCAGAGGCAAACCAGATGTTTTGGGTTAAGTGCCAATGAGACATGTCACAATAAGCACAATAAAACAATACAATGAACAAACTGCTACCTTGCACACTCTTTACATGGGAATACGCCCTGACTGTCTGTGCTTCTGGGCCTATCTAGAATGTCCTTCTGGCTGCAGGTTGGGCTGAAGGTGCTCTGTGCTGCTTTTTTGTAAGTCCTTGGCTTTAGCTTATTTTCCTGTTTAGGCAGGTGGCATTGCTTTTTCTTTGGGCTGCACATAATCTGAAATTCATCAAAGTCATGAAATATTTGTGCATTTATTAATTAAATCTAGTTAATTCATTCCATGCATTTTACTAATTTACTCTATCTGTGAGTGATAGAGGAGTTAACAAGAACTCTCTGGTCCAATGAAAATTAGTTCCCCAACATCAATCATCAATAAATGAAACAACACTCCCCCCAAAAAATGTATAAAACAATCATATCCACTACTATCAGGTACAAAATACTCTCTACAGAACTAAAACGGAAAGCCATGGGGGTTTGGGCATTGGACTACAACTTGGGAGACCAGAATTTGAATTCCAACTCAGCTGCTGGGTGGCCTTTGGCAGGTCATATTCTCTCAGCCTCAGAGGAAGGCAAAGGCAAACCCATTCAGAACAAAACATGCCAAGAAAATCCCATGATAGGTTTGTCATAAGGTGATCGTAAATTGGAAATGACCTGAAGGCACAACAACTGTACCGAAACCATAGCATAATGTAGAAATTAAGGTACTAGAATGGTTTTTAAAAGAATTTTGCCTGGTGTCAGAAAAATGTCAAGGAAGGTCCCAGGTGAGCCGATTTATGGTCAACAAATAGGAGGCCCCCCTCTATAAATATACTTTGTTTTCACATTACTGGACTTCAACAAAGCATCCCACAACCAAAGTTAAAATGTAGTTAGCAACAGGTGGTGGTTTAGTATTTAGGGATGGTATCAAACCTGAACCTCCCTGAAAGAACATAATACTTGGGAGGTGCTGAAAAGACATATTGCATGCAATAAAGATACTATACATAAGACACTCTCTAACCCCACACATACAAGACGGCTAGACTAAGGACTAAAGTAGATATGAAATTAATCACAGGATTGGGCCTTCTGTGTTGGACTTTCATTTCTGGAAAGTTGCAACATGGTTGAGAGGTCTCTCATCGTTTGCCTTCTGCTATAGTCCTGATTTTCACTGATTCCTCTGGATCAGGATCACAACTAGAGCAAAAAACTAAACTTACTACCTCCGAGTTGCTGTTATTTACTACAGAAAAACCTCCAAAGATGTAGATTGATATCATGTCTGCTTTGGCCCAAAGGTACTGAAGTCAACCAGATGCAGATTCTTTCAAGGGTCAGAAATACAGTACTCATCATTTTTGTAATTTTACCTATGCCAAGCCACTAAGCTCTTCTCAAAAAACGCAACGGCTGTGTCTATAAAAGGCTGCAGTAAATATGTTAGATTTACAGGGTAGTCTGAACACCTTGAGAGCCCCTGTACCCCTTATGGAAAGTCTGGACAGGGGCAGCAACCTATTAAGTATCAGACATTTCAGAATGTGACCTTGTAATATCTTAAAGGAGGGGTTGCCAACATGCAGCTCTCAGTGCCATTTGGGTAGCTGCCTCAGCCCCAGTGATCCAGCACTACGGAAAGCCACATCTTAGCATTAAAAGAAGCCACTCTATGTGTGGGCATCTTGTTTGAGGGGAGAATCATGCTTTCTAGATGTTTCCAGGGGCACCACTATTCTCTAAGGCATCCACTCCCTGGAGCATCTTGTTCTGGTACAAAAAGATGTACTATTGGTGAACCAAAAGCAGTGGTGGCAGACAGGCAGATAATTGGTCCTTGGACCAGCCACAAGTACTCTGCTCTAGTCACTCACACAATCCATAAGCTTTGTGGATAAGCACCTATTTCAAAAAACACATGGATCAGAAACAGAAAAACCAGAAAGAAAAACACCCCTACCCTCAGAAGAATATGCTATATGAATTTAAAGTTGCCTAAAACCGGAGAGGCCATGTTGTAAGAGAAAACACATAACTTAATTCTTTAAACCTCAGCCACATCCCCAGCAATCTTTCTCTACCTTTTCTTCATCCATTTCTACCTCATCCTGCTCTCTCTTCCTCTTTTCTACCACTTGTGTTCGACTGCAGTCAAATTTTAGTATTTTTTTCCAGCTATAGTAGTATTCAACACATTGGGAAACAGTCTTAGTTTGTATCTATCAAAGGAGGAGGTGGAGAAAAAGAAGAGGAAATACTCAAAGTGAGCATTCAAAGAGTAACTAACACATTATCTCGTATAAAACAGGTAAGTAGTCGTTGTCATTTTTCTCTCTGTATTCCCTGGAGTCAACTGAATCTCAAATTAGATGCAATCAAAGATATGTAGTGATCAAGGAGCATCTTTGTTCAAGAGAGACAGAGA
The DNA here is from genome assembly GCF_019175285.1 of Sceloporus undulatus. Classification (NCBI taxonomy): domain Eukaryota; kingdom Metazoa; phylum Chordata; class Lepidosauria; order Squamata; family Phrynosomatidae; genus Sceloporus; species Sceloporus undulatus. The sequence continues at coordinate 246,064 of NW_024802946.1, forward strand.
ACTTAACCTAATCTGCTATAATACAAAATAATGAAGTATTTGCATTTTAAAATTTAAAATAATTAATAGTTTTTAAAGTAACCAATATAATCTATAATAGTAAGTATTAAAAATAAAACAAATAGGATAGCCTTCAGATAAAATATTCTGAACAGACAGAACTATCAAAAGATGCATCCAATTTTTGACATGAAGCAGTTTGGAAAATGGCTCCTTGGTCTACTAAACATCTTACCTTCTTTTGTATGAGATAAAAATCCTTCTTGTGCAAGCCAAAGGCCTTCTTAAACAACTGCTTCTCAGTTGTAGTCCATAGATGTGAACCTGGAGTGGCCAACAAGAGACAAATAAGCACAGACAATCTGCTTAATGGACCATCAGGTTCATGAAATGAAAATCTTCACTCCCTTTTTGCTTGTTACTTGTCTTACCGGACATGTAAGTGCCCATATTTTAGTTTATTTATGAAACCAGACAACCTTCTCAACTCTGTTTAATGTCGCTTCATATTTGTTATTTTATAGACCTTAACTATGCAATTATAACTTTAGATACAGTAGTATGACTTACTCCACTTAGTTACTATGACAAATCCTGCTGCGTATATTCACTATAAATTTCAAAATGACAAACAGAACTGCCATTTGCCATTTGTTCCTCAACAGACATCCACAGATGTCATATTCCTTTCAACTCAAAAGGAATGGGAGCACTACCATGATTGGACTGAAATGCCCAGATCACATGCTTCTTCAAAAACTGGACTCCTCCCATACAGATGTGATCTTAAATGTTAAGAATGTCCCCAACGAATACAGTGGGACATACACAGGTTTCCTTTGTAAGAACATTAAGGCTGCAGCCATTCAGTTCAATCCAAATATACACAGGCTTGCAACCTTTAACTTCTCAAGGCATTCCCTACTATAGTAGATAACCTGCTAAAATTCATGTGGGTTCCAGAGTGGCTTTTACCTGAGTAATGATAGTTTTACCTGAGTAATGATAGTTAGCGAGAGGATGAAAAGGAGACTTCTGTGGTCCTTGGAGTAACAGCATCTCCAGCGCTTCCTGGGAATTATTTTAGAGAAACTCATAAGCTCTCTCCATACAGAAATAAGCAAGAGAAACTTAGGTTTAAAAGGTAGGAGTCTTGACATATTAATAGTTGTGTATCTGTGAGTCACAGAAACTATAAAGAATGACCCCAACTGTATTAGTGTTTAATAATTTTTAATACCCAAGAACTCTGGACAGTGGAAAGTTTAAAAGTGTAAAACAATTAATACTATTCAATTTGAATGTGCCAACCTCACCATTAAGTGACATCTGGTAACTGCCTGGAGAGGTTATACCATTAGACACAGCGTTTTTATGCACAAGGAAATACAAAAACTGCTATCCAACAGCAGTTTGCTCATATATTGCAATTCTATGCTGTATTTTCCCACCTTTTATGCTGGGGTGGGGAACATGTGGCCCATGGACTGCATGCAGCCTCAAGGAGCATTTCTGTGCCTCCTGGGATTAAAAAACTCCCCCCCCCCTGGGCAAATCAGACATTTCTAAAATGTCCCCAAATGCCTCCATAGGAGAGCCTCCCTACAGAGTCTAATAGTAGATTGAATTCAGCAGTTTATTTAATGACACAGTTCTGAGTGGTTTCCACACTGAACAACCAATTAAACCAGCTCCATATAGAAATTATTTCCAAAGCATTAATGGCAGCAATTGAGCAACATATGGCTATGCCATACATACAAACTCAACAAAAAGGAGCAAGCACACACCTGATCTTTGTATCTTATTTCGGTATTCTAGCTGTTTTAATACCAGCAAAACATTTTTGCAACATGGCTTAGAATGTTTTGCACATGTTTAGCTTAACTTGAAATCACTAAAAACTTGCAACATTTTCTGTTTAAGCAGTTTTCTTCAAGACAGCTCCTACTTCATTTAGGTTTTATGGTTGCTTTCTAGTGTTTTCCCTTTACAAGCCAACAACCTGAGATTCTCAAAAGCACAACGAAGAAAAACACCTGGTTTTGTCTGCAAATAATTTATTGCATCTTACCAAAATATTTCCTTGGGCTTCATGCAGACAATGGACAGCTAGCTCTATGTTGGTCCCTCCTCCTGGCATCGCACTGGAGCAGGCCAATTTTAACAGATCTGTCACTGCAAGTGAGATTAAAAACAAAAACAAAAGATGAACAAAGTCTGGACTCGAGGAATTTTATAGAACAATGATTCAGAAGAAAAGTGGTGGAACTTGAATTTGGGGAAGGGTCAACTTCGGGAGGAAAATTATTATCCCACCTCTTTTCTGTGTTTCCTTATTGGTTGTGATATCACCCCATGGCTTCCAGACTAGCGAAGCAGGATGTTCATAGTTCTCCATGGATGATCTGTCTTGGAGGTCAGGTATTTCTGCCTGAAAACGACTTCCAATATTAATGTGGCTGGAATGATAGAAGAAGTAAAGAATTAACACTGTGACAAAACATAACATTAGCAGTGAATATAATGTTTATTAGACCAAATCTAAAAGTTACAAAGAACAAGTTTTCACGTTTCATTTCTGTAAGAGCAGCATCTCCAGGTGTCCTAAATTTTTTCATGACTTTGAACCAAAACACTGAACTATGTCCCTGGAGATGTCCCTGAAGCTGGCTTTCTGGGTGTAAGACATTTTAACTGCTGTCATTTAACACTGATTTATCATTTACAAGTAGTAGACCAGACATAGTATCTCTGTTCGGGTGTCTTACAGTCTAGACAGCCAGGGCAGAGGTGAAGAATAGGTAAAGGTGCAGAAATGTTATGACCACCATTGGGCTTCCAGACCATTTCTGGGCCTAGTTCAAAGTACTGGCATTAACTTTAAAAGCCCTGGGGTCTTGACAGTGAAGAATAGGCATCTCCCAAATGTACCTGCCTGGATACAAAGTCTACTGTGACAGTCTCACACTGATGCTGTGGATTTATATATATGTATGTATGTATATGTATAGGTATATGTATATGGTGTGGAACTGACAGATCAGGAAGCTTTTCATATGAAAGCATCTAATCAATTTACCATGGACACTGACTTATATGAGATTGAGAAAGTCTTTGCTACAAAAGAAGAAAGCTTCTTTATTGCACAGCAAGGACTCCCCACTTTCCCTACACATTTGTACAACAACTAGCAAGCTGGTTACCTCTTGGTTAGCGGCCCAGGGGGGACCGGTGGTAACGTCTTTGTTACACCGGATAATTAACACCTCCTTGAGGGACGGGCGATTTCCATCGGATCTAAAATTGGCCATTGTAAAACCAATCCTAAAGAAGCCCTCCCTCGACCCCCTGGTACATAATAATTATCGGCCTGTTTCGCTGCTTCCATTCTTGGGGAAGGTGATCGAGAGGGCGGTTGCGATCCAGCTTCAGACGGTCTTGGATGAAACAGATTATCTGGACCCATTTCAAACTGGCTTCCGGGCGGGTCACGGGGTTGAGACGGCCATGGTCGCCTTGGTCGATGATCTCCGTCTGAGCATCGACAGGGGAAGCGTGTCCCTGTTGGTGCTCTTGGACATCTCAGCGGCTTTCGATACCATAGACCATGGTATCCTTCTGGGGCGCCTGGCTGAGGTGGGAATCGGGGGCACTGCACTCCAGTGGTTCCGTTCCTACCTCTCTGGGAGGTCCCAGATGGTGCAGCTGGGAGACGTGTGCTCCAGCGAGCGGGCCCTTAAAACTGGGGTCCCTCAAGGAGCCATTCTGTCTCCCATGCTATTTAACATTTACATGAAACCGCTGGGAGAGATCATCCGGAGACATGGGGCGCGGGGTTATCAGTACGCTGATGACACCCAAATCATTTTCTCTATGTCTCCGACTGATGCAGTGACTGGGGATGGCGTCTCTCCTCTCGTGGCCTGTCTGGAGTCAGTAATGGGCTGGATGAGGAAAAACCGACTCAAACTAAATCCAGAGAAAACGGAGGTACTAGTGATAGGTTCCCCCGGTCCAGGAATGGCGGTGGTTCCACCTGTCCTGAACGGGGTCACGCTCCCTGTGAAGGACTCCGTGCGCAGTCTGGGGGTGCTTCTTGACTCGTCGCTCCACCTGACTGCTCAGGTGAATGCGGCGGTCAAGAGCACTTGTTATCAGCTTCGGCTGATTCGCCAGCTGCGCCCATACCTGGACCGGAGGGACCTAGAAACTGTTGTACATGCTCTGGTAACTTCAAGATTGGACTTCTGCAACGTACTCTACATGGGGCAACCCTTATACCAAACTCGGAAGCTTCAAATGGTACAGAATATGGCAGCCCGGCTGGTCACTGGCGTATCCAGGACCAGCCACATAACACCTGTGCTCAAAGATCTCCACTGGCTGCCCATTCGCTTCCGAGCTCAATATAAGGTGTTGGTTATCACCTATAAAGCCCTAAATGGCTTGGGCCCAGGATTCCTAAAGGACCGCCTCTCCCCGTAC
>NW_024802946.1:250561-270257 GCF_019175285.1 Sceloporus undulatus
AATCCGCCTCGCACCCTCAGAACATCTGGGCAGCAACTGCTGAAGGTGCCTGGGGCTAGGTTAGCTTCTACTTCTAGAAGGGCCTTCTCCACAGCTGCCCCAGCCCTTTGGAATACGCTGCCCACGGAGCTCCGCTCATCTACCACCCTGGCCCAATTTAGGAAGGACCTTAAAACCTTCCTATTCAAGCAGGCATTCCCCGATTAAATATCCTGTGGGCCTCCCTCCTCTTCCGTGGCCATGAGGATGGGCTAACGGGGCTTTTTTTATTGTTTTTAGACTGTGTATTATTGTTGTCATATGTATGTTTTTAACCTGTATTGTTTGCATTGTTGCATTTTGTAAGCCGCCCTGATCTTTTTGGAAGGGCGGGATATAAATAAAGATTTTATTATTATTATTATTATGTTGTTGTAAGATTACCTCTAAGAAATTTATTGAGTTGCTGTATAGAGTAACATAGAATTAATACATAAATAAAGCACAATGCCATGCAGACAGATGTACATCTAACAAGAAGCATGAGCTACTCAGAATGCAATCTGCAATGCACAGATTGTTAACTTGGTGACACCTGCACTGAAGCAAATGAGATCAGATAAGGCCTTCTCAATGACAGCACCTGGATATGGAACTCTCATTTGGTGACAGCTTTTGGGAAGAAAATCAACACAATTTTTCTGACAGGCTTTAAGTGCATTTGCTAGTTTCTGGTTTTGCTGTTTTTTTATGATGGTTTTATTGTTATCAGGATAGTGTTTTATTGTTGTGAACTGCCTTGGTAGCCCTTCTCTGTACCATCTTCTGTCCTCATAAACAATTTGAAGTAAAAGCAGCAACAGAGAATGGCTTTCACAGGATGAAGGAGTTAAGAAAAAGAGCTTTCTCTTGGCATAGGCAGGGCAAGAACTGAAGCCTCGGGATAACTGACATAGGAAATCAACCAAATGGTTTATAACATCACATCCTTTCCCCTGTCTCTGGTAAATGATTGGGTGAAGCCCATTTATGTGGATTCCTCCGCTCACCAACCCAGAGAGCAGCAGAAGGTAAGGTATCACTGCACTTGCTTATCAGTATTCTTATCCCCTCACTTACGGTTCTATGCTGATTTTGGTGGTATCTTTCACAAGGGAGAACAAAAGGGCTCCATCCACTCCATCTAAATTGGAAAAGGAAAGACAGAAATACAATGAAGAAAGTAGAATCCTCTCCCACCCTCCATGGGCCTGCCTTAAGTTGACAGCTGACTTGAAGGTGTACACAGACAGACAGACAATGTGTGTGTGGGTATGTGTGTTTGTTTCTGATTGCATATGCTTTCTCTGACCTTTGTGGAATGAAACAGGCAAATACAAGCATTAAGAAAGTGTCTAGGCTGCAGCATCCAAACATTCCCCATTACTGAAAATGAGAAACTGCTCTCCTGAATGCTGACACACTTACATTACTGGCTGCAAACCTAAACACTTTTAATAGAGAACAACAACACTACTCATAATTTTCCTCTAATGCACTCCAGTAGCACACTGAGTGCTATTCAACCTACAAGATTCATCTTCTCATTTCATTTTGGACTGTCTCATCCTAAAGTGAGGGGAGGTGCTTGATAGCATTGCCTGACACTCTAAAAGGACATCAGATAGCGAAGCTGGAAATATCCCTGCCTTCATGAATTCTAGGAGTAGCCAGTCAGAGTAGGCAGTTCAAAGCTAAATGGATTCACAGTCTAACTCAGTATAAGGCATCTTTATATTTTCAGAGCATTATAAGGTCATTACTTACTTAAAACTGAGCTATATGCATTGGTAGTAGCAGTATTTGCAGAGGAGGAACAAAGAGTGTTGAAATATAGTCCTGAACCCTCACGAATGGGGCTGAGCATTGGTGGAGGTGTATATGGTGAGCACTGGACTAAGCCCTGCAGGAGGTGATCCATGAGGAAGACAGGTGAGCGAAGGTTACTCTGGTAGCATCCTCCAGTGCCAGGTTGTATTTCACTGCAGACTAGTGGAGGTGGTGGGATGAAAAGTGACTTTGGGCAAGTCCTCCTCTTCTTCTTCTTTGGTGGCATGCCTTCCTGGAAATCCTTTTCATCCTGGCTTTCCTTCTCATCAGCCTGAGAAAACAGACACAACTCATGGGATCTTAAACTGCTACAGGGAAAAACAAAACCAATATGGCCTGCTTAGTGCCTGATATGCAAATAAGCAAGCAGCACTGGATGTTTCTCACTTGAGACCACACACCTGAAAGACCATCAAGAATCACAGAACTAAAAGGCATACCAGTCCAACTCCCTGTATAATGCAGGGATCTTGCCACTACGGCATCTCTGATGGATGCCCATCCAGACCTCTAGCAAAGTAGAACCCAGCACCTTGCAAGCATTTGCTGAACAGCTCTCGCCATTGGATCTTTCTCCTAATACTTAGGTGAAATCTCATTTCTTGAAAATTCCACCTGTTATTCTACACCTGTCTGCCCCATCTTCTATGTGACAGTCCTCCAGGTTTCTGAACATAGCTAATACATATCCTGTTCTCTTCTTCAGGCTAAACACAGTTGGACCTTAGTATCTGCGGGGGATTCATTTTGGACCCTCCCCTGCAGATACCAAAAAACATAAGACCTCAAGTGGCGTGACATGTGCACAGCCGCCTTGGGAACAATGGGGCTTGCCGTCCGCAGATTTTAAGTTCATGGATGGCAAGCCTGAAGACATGGAGACCCCCACTGTATACCCATCTCTTTCAACTGTACTCACAGGACTTGGTTTTCTCCTTTCCTATGATCCACCAGTTCTACTGGCTGACAGGATTATGACATCAGTGTCTTGCTCCTTTACCTATTGCATCTTTGTTATAGCTATTTTCCAGCTATAGCTATTTTCACTCTCTGCCCTACCATTATTGGCAACTCTGATGCTACCCAGAAACATACAAACGCTTGTCAAGTGATAGAAGTGAGAAAGTGATAGCCTTTTGGTGGGCAGAAGATTGGAGCACTGTTCTTCTAGCTACTGAATTGGACTTTCACTGGGTCTCTCCTTTACTGACCAATCTGAGATAACTTCTCAGGCCATAAATATTTTACAGCAGATCTTTGGGGGATGAACGCCATTTGAATAGGAGAGAGAGAGAACTCTGGGAAACTGCATGTTCCCTAGTGCCTATCTGTAAAATTCTGGGAGGAGGAACTACTGGAGAGCAGAAAGAAAAAGAGGATGGTTGGGTCTGAGTGAAAGGAGAGACCACAGAATGTGCATACTCTTGGGGGTCTTGAAAGGTTTCCTTTGCTGAACAGAAAGTCTATCCCGGATTACAGACATTGAAGAAGAGGGAGAAGTGCATTAATGGCAAAAGGAAATCACAGAACTGCAGGCTTGCCTACATTCTTTATGGTGGTGGTAGAAAAGGCAGGAGCATTGGGAACCCATACCAGAGAACAAATCACTCACAGATAAAGAAAGAAGCCTTATTTTAGAAAGCCTGCTGTGTAAGACTAGTTATGTGGCCTTTGACACAAGAACAGTTTTGATCAAGGGACACACAGGAAGCAGCTCAGCAACAGTAGATTTTGGGTTTGCTAAAGGACAATAGTCATTTCAATGAAGTATTGTGTCAATAAAGACAAGAGAGAGTTGGAAACTCAGATCAACAACTGCAGGCTGTTAAGCAATCACTGAAGAAATTCTGGGACTTGATGCAATTACAGGATTGATATACCAAGATCTGGGAGATGAAAAATCCCCATGCCCAGAGTTCTGGCACAGCACAGTGGTCAAGAGAATGAACTACAAGTCAGGATGCTCAGCTTTGCAGTGATGTCATTATGTGGCTTACATAAGGGTTCATCTCACAACCTCTACGCCACCATCCCTAAGACAATAACAATGAAGAATGCTGGGAAACGCAGTCCAACATCATCTGGAGGACAACATGATTTTCACTCTGATTTACAAAGAAGTAATAGCTGCAAAGAACTTTAAACACTCTATATCAGACCACTATATACATAGGTCAAAGGTATAAAGGTGCAACAATTTAATTTGCCCAGTTTAAATTTGCAGTTTTGCTATAGAAATACTAAGTCAGAGTTCTCTGATGCTGTTCAAATAATGTTTCAAAATAAAGTATTTTGGTCCTCTATTGTTCAAGAACAGCCTTATGACAATACAAACCCCTTCCTACACTCTACACAGGTTGGAACGCTACACACACATCACACAATTATGAAGCCCCAATGCACCTCTGTTATCAATTAGTACATTTAGGTCCTGAACATTTAACATATCTTCATATTATCGGAGTTTAATAACAGAAATCACTACCCACTTTGTCCTCTTGCTGCCGATTTGTAGTTGTTACAGGTACTGAGACGGGAATTACAAAAGGTGCTACAGCTACATCTTCTGAAGGCCTTTTGATTTCAGAAGTAGTGTCTCCATCTCCTGCTGCCTTGAAGGACAGTTTCTGAGCTTGTAAATTTTCTGCCTCACATGCCTTAAAGGAGAGCAAATATATATTTATCTATAAAAATTGTGCATTCTAGCAACAAGTACACTAAATGCAACACTAATTCTTTAATCATATTTTATTTTCAACCTTGCCCCTTTCAAAGAGCTTAAGGCAGATAATAATAATGTATGGTATTTTTTTAAAGGAGAAAGAATGCTCTATGGGGGAAAAAGAGTGTCTCTCTACCATAGCTCCAAGACCATGAAACCGAGACACCTGGCATCTATACTAGCAGACATAGCAGGGCTGTGCACCATTATGGGGGGAGGGCTTAACTTGATAATTTTATTTGATTTATACTTTAAAATAACACCTCCAATCACTAGGGGACAGATTTCCTTAATAGGAAAGAAGTTCAATAATCAATACGAAGGAGTATTCCTCCTGGCATAATTATTCTACATGGGCCAGAAGCCATAGTAGGGGAAACAACATGCCTGATATCACTGATGCTTTCCCTTGCATAAGCCATAGACTTTTCAAAATGTTAACAAAGGAGGAAAGGGAAACAATGCAAGCAGATTGGTTCTGTCTCAACCCACATCCACCAGTCTCTACCACTGAATTAATAAATAACTTGCAATATTTTGAATGTTTTGGATAAATCTTTATTTAATGAATCTACTGTTGTTTATAAAGCTAACTGCCTTGAGCACCTTCAGGTGAGACAGTAGTTCAGTGTTTCTAAATAAATACAAAAATGTGACAAGCAATGTCACATAAGAACAGAAGGCAAGCTATTTAGAGGGAATTCAAGTGCAGTTAGGTACAATCCTCTTGTCATTTGCCCTCAAGTCAACTTATAGTGACCAAATAAATGAGAGACCCCCCAAGACCCCTGTTCATCAACTAACCTCCTTGTGTCTTGCAAATTCAAGGCATTCATGGCTTCTTTCAATCAATCCACCTGTGTGGTCTCCCTCTTTTCCCATTGCTTTCTACTTTACTAAACAATATCATCTTCCCCAGTATATCATATCATCTCAAGATATGTCCCAAATATGAACTTTTGGTATGTCCAAGTATGAAATGTCCAAAGCCCCAGTTTAGTAATCTTGGGGACTTACTCAAGGCCATCCAGTGTGTCTTGTGGCCACAGCAGGGATTCAGACTTGGTATCCCTTATTAAGACAAACATTATACGGTACTCCTTTGTTATATAATACAAACAAATCTCCTTGTTATAGCAACTTTATATGAACGATCAGCACTGGGAATAACCTTTATTCATTTACCAGAGTTTGGTTTCTATTTTACCTGCTGGTTTTCCTTCATTGGTGGAGGCCGCCACTGCTCACTATAGAAACACATATGACTGTTCAGGCCCCTCTCAGTATAAAAGAGCTGACTGCAGGTTGTGCAAACAAAGTTGCTTCCATGCTCACTCTTGTCTCCAGGATCTCCCTCAGTCTTACCACTGATGGGAAAAGATGATGCATAAAGAGATGAGAAAACATATTACGAAGCCTGAATTTTCACTGTTTTGTACTTTACACTCAGCCCATGTTGTATGCGTATTTACGTTTTCTGCTTGAGGGTGTGTTTTATATTTGTCTTGAAATGAATTTCCGCAGTTCATTTACCTGCAAACTGTTTTATCTAGAGAAGAAAAACCCAATGGGATATCGTATACAAGTAAATGCTGTTGGAAACATAATGGCTGGAAGTCAAAGAGCTCCTCAGGGGCATGTGTCAGCCCAACTGAACAGCTGTACTTATATTCTTTGAACAGCCTCAGCCATATACCATAACACAAACCATTTCTGACACTTTCTTCTCTAAAAATGTTGGCTTGCTATCCCTCAGACAGCCCCTAAGTTTTCTCTGTGCATGTACTATTAAGTGTATTAATAGGCAGAAGTATAGTTTCCCAAATCAGCTTTCATTAGCATGGCAAAGTTGGCAAACAGTAATCTCATATACTAGCATAAACTTTTCTGATTAGCTTTTCACAAAGCCATTGCCTCTGGCATCCCATCTCTGACTTATAAGATACTGTTATAGGCTTATATCTCCAGGGTTGACATCCTCTGCCTGGTCCTGATGAATTTGCATTTAAAAGAGAGCTGGTCTAGTAATTTATTAAACACTTTCTCTCTTTCTCTCTCCCTGCACACCATGTTTCAGATAGTTCTTTTTGTTAGTGTGTTTCAGTATAAAATGGGAAAGAAAAAGAAGTCGTGTGGCATTTTAAAGACTAACCAGCAATTCTAGACACTTCAAAATGACTTGAACAAGACATTTTTGAAACGGTGTCAGAGAAAACCAAGTATATGTCTCAGCCTTTATCCTGGCATGGGACAAAGGGTCTGTGCTTTTTAGGCAGAAGCTAATCAATATAAAGTTTTCAGTTCCAAACAATACGCTCTCACCTGTTTCAGTTTTGTATTTAAACATGCTAAACTTTCCTTACACCTAAATACTCCCAAACTTTATATATAGGTTGTGTGTAAAGTAAAGAAGAAAAAAGACAGCAATCTCAAGCACCCATAGATGTCCAAAGGACTATCCCCTTTTTGTGATCTTCCTTAATGGAAATTCTAAGAGGTTGCCAGATTTGGGGAACTGGTTAAAAAAACCCCACCTGTGTGGTCCAAATTTTATCACAACTACTATCTCTGTGTTTATCCCAAATAGCACAGCAATATAAATAAGGCAATGTCTTTTAGTGCACCAATTTTTCAGCTGACAAGCATGATCCCAGCAAACTCCTAACTAAATGAAAATACGTAAAGCACATGTGTATGTAACTCCCATTACCGCTGCATAAATGGATGCCTAGCAAATAAAAGCACATGCTCCATCTATTTTAGGCACTATTAAAACATCATGCTTACCATCCAGGAGAAAAGTGTTCTTCCCTCACTGCATTAGTATAACTGTAGATATTTCCACCCTGTGTTGGAGGGGAGGGAAAAAGTTAAATGCGCTTAATCCTTTTAAAATAAACTTTTCATCTTAAGAATTAATTAAGGGAGCCCTGGTGGCACAGTGATTAAATATCTGTACCTTAATCCTTTAATCCTTACATGTCCTTGCCGATGGACAGATTCTGGAACTTCTAGCCCCAAAAGTAACTTTTCCAAGTACTGTCTATTGCATAAGATGAGCCTAATAGATTTTCTCCATATACGCTAACAAGAAAGTCTGATGACTCATAAAGTTTGACGGACTTTTAAGGGTAGTAACCATGTTCTCTCCAGATATTCTTAGACTAAGAGGCTGCATCGACACTGCAGAAATAATGCCGTTTGACACCAGTTTAACTACCATGGTTCAGTGCTATGGAATTCTCAGATTTGTAGTTTTATGACATATTTAGGTTCCTTCACCAAGGCCTCTGGTGCCTCAACAAACTACAAATCCCAAGATTCCTTATCACTGAGCCATGCTAGTGAAAGTGGTGTCAAACCGCAGTATTTCGGCAATGCAGACGTAGCCTAACATTTCCAGTCTTTCTTAAAACTGGCTGTGCTGGCTAAGGTTTCTCGAACATGGAAACCAACAGCACTTGGAGGGTTGCATGATCCCCAGCCCTGATATAAACAACAGAGAATAGCACTCTTTGCTTTTGCTTAAGTTCTTTTTTAAAATATGAATCCTTTTTTAAATTTTATAAAGAGAGTTATTTAAACATACCTGAATTCTGTTGAAAATAGGCAGCTTTGCCTTCCCTCTGGCCCCATTGTCAAATGAGGTACTAGGCAAGGAGAAGGATGCCATGGCCACTTGACTGGGAGAAGCTACAGAAGACACGTCGAACTTTGGCTTCTCTTTCCGACGGGGTCTACCACATCGAGAATGCCCTTTGCCTCCTGATTCTTTGGTAGAAGCTTTGCTCTTCTCTTTCTTCCTTGATCCAGGAGAGCCATTCTCTAACTGGCTCAGTTTCCCATAAGTGTGGTTTCCTGGAGTGGATTCATACATTAGTGACTGGCTAGGGTTAGAGAAGTCTTTGAATCCCAGGCATCCTGCCTTCAAGGTCCTGGCCTGCTTTGCATGAGAAATGCTGTCCGAGTTTACAGGTTGTACAGAAAATGGCTGAAAGGGCTGCAGAACAGTAGCTGAGTGCTGCCCTTCTTTTTCACTTTCAGATGGGAAGTCCTTCTGAAATTGGGCCAAGGCCTTTTTTGCATGTATAGGAGATTGTTCCCTTTCTGTTGGTTCTGTAACTGAGTGAAGTAAATCAGTCTGCTGCTGCTGCAACATGCTCTGGTGTGGTTTCGCTACTACCTGCTCAGTCTCCCCAACTACTAGCTGCGATGGAGCAGAAATCTGGGTGTGAGACACGATGTGCTGAGATTTGGTGATCCTCTGGAACAGGTGACTCTGAACTTGTAGTTTGTCCTGGTTCACAGAAGATTCTTGCGATTTCATAAACAGTTGCCTGAAGACTGGCCCTGTTTCACTCTTCTGCAGAACACCTTGCTGTGGAGCATCTGGAAACCTTGTTCCTGACCTAAAAGTCTCTTCAAAGCCACTGAGCTTTGGCTCCCCAGAGATTTCCCCTTGTGTTTTTAAGAGTGGGCTGAAGGATAAAACATCTGGATGGTCAATGTTATGTGACAAAGAATCAAAAGCAGGGGAAGTCCCCCCAACTCCTTGTGAAATGTCTTGACCTGAAGCAGATGACATCTGAGCAACATAAACACCACTGCCTTTGCTTTTGGTGCAAGCTGGTGGCACATTTCTAACCCACTGGAAGCTGCCGCTTGACTGGTGAGAAGTAGCAGGAATCTTTTGGCCTCTGAATAACGGGAAATGAGGAATACCACTGTTTGACCAATACTCCATGGGTGTGGCTTCTAAAGGGAAGGGAGGGTCTGAATGTGGCTGTCGGTCTGGCAAATTTGTGTTCTCTGCTGGCCCAAGTACAGATACATTTCCAGGATTAATGATGGTATAGAAACTGGAAGACGTTGTATTCTTTTGACAAGAATAAAGTTCCTTCATTTCTGTATCACCTGTGGTTTCCATGAGCATAGCAGAACTTGTGGGAACACAGGAAATCTGCCCACAAAGGGAGGTGCAAGCTTGCAAGGATCTCCTGGAGTTTGGTTCATTCTGTCCCACCGAGGGTGAAGAAGCGGGTGGAAACTTCTGGCCAACAAAGTTACTGACAATACACCTCAACAAGTCTCTGTTGGCCAAGAGGAAATCATTAGGGGCTTGAGGTTCAGGATGAACAGCCAGTCTCTCTGCAGTTCTAGTGTTGTTGGATCCCATCTGGATTCGGGACTCATGTGGAGAAGGGGCACCTTCAGAAGCATCATCATCCTTTAACAACTTCAAACCATGGTGCATTTCATAATGCCGCCGAAGAGACCGATGGTCTGAGTAACTCTTATTGCAACCTTGTTCTATGCACATGAACGGCTTTGTTTTTTGGTGGGTTAGCATGTGACCACTCCTAAAGTTTTGGGGAAAGAATTGATACAATCTTTTAAAAATGCCAGCATTGGAGAGAGGGATAACCTGAAAAATTATTATTAATCACAAAAATCTCTTCCAATCTTGGTTAATGTAACTCTCATTATCAATACCACAATTCAAAGACCTAAGAGTGATGAAGCATATGGCAATACAGTTAACAAGGTAGATGTGTTCCTGGGTATTACTTCTTTAACAGAAAATTTGGCATCAGACACAGAAATACCATGGAAAGAATAGGGACACATTCCTGCAGCAAAAAAAGGAAGAACAGTTCAAGCATTTTCAGCAAACCTTTTATCCAAAACTAACAATTTACAAATGTGGAATGAAACAACCAGGTCAGGTAAGTTTGTGTAAGGAAAAAGAAGAATTTTGGCCCTGCTATATAGACTACTTCAAAGCTTCTTCAAAAACCATTCAGGAATGTTTTTTTTTAATTATTATTATTTGGTTGCTCTCACCATTTTTCACTTTTGTTACAATTTCCATTTTGATGGCCAAATTTACAAAACTACCGGTACATGTTGCTTTTTTAATTTACCAGGGAGGCAACTGTATCTGCTTTTCTCTTCTTCTGCTGTTCTGCTATCACACATCCTCAGTAATAGATGCTGAAAACAGCTGATGTTTACCTTTCCTATTGCAAGGAGGCAGACATAGCTACAGTTGGATCAGCTGGAATAAAACCTCTAGCTTTATTGACTTGCTTATTGCAGACATGCTGCAGCCATCTGATACCTATAGTCAATGTTTCTCCTTCAACATCCCTCCAGTGCTGATTCTGCTAAGAGAACCTTCCATCTAGACAGAAGATGTGGATAATAAGTGTGGGTTGGATGGCCATAAAAAGACTGTAAAAAGGAATTTTTGGCAGAAGTTCTGTTAACAGAGGTATGTTTATAATTACTTTAACTGTCTTCTCATTAGAAAGGAACTTTGGGTAGTCAGAAACAACTTTCTGAATACAACTGGCCAAGTTCTTTTGGTCCTGAGGTTAGGAAGGGCAGGCAAAATGTCAAAGAAAGAGAATTTAAAGAAGCACAGCCAAAGGAAAGCAGGTTAAAAGAAGGTGATAGCCCAAGGCAGGAAAGGAAGGAACAATGAGGAGTGAAAAGGTGGGTGCACTCTCAGGGGTAATAAATCTATGCCTCGGCTCTATGTCAGGAGGTGCCAGGGCTAGCTCTGCAAATCCGTATCTCCAGATAACTGTCCCTACAAGATGAATCATCAGACAGGGATTTCACTGGCCTAGGCACTGACCAGGCACTGGTATTGCTCTGCTCATCCCAGCTGTCCCTTCAGCTTTCCTAACCAAGCAGGGCTATAAATGTTTTGTGTGGGCAATAATAATCCTGTTTTGTTTTGTTCCGCTATGACCTCTGGCCCAACTTGCATCTCGAACAGTGAGGGTGCACACAACTGAATGCGCCTCTAAAAAAAACCAAAAACCCCTCCATGTATAAAACATGATGCCAGAGAGAAAGGTTCTACATTAGCCTTTGCTCAAGTATGATACTTTTCTAGCTGAAACGAATTAGTAGCAGTATTCCACCATACAAGCCTCCAACTCCAATCTAAAACATTATCATCCAGGCACAGGTTAACCACTCCTGGGGATAACTAAGCCCAGATCTTTGGCCATAGGCTCTAGCTTTCATGGAAAATTCTCTCAATAACAAGATGATGTGTTACTGGAAAGCTACAAGTGGCAGCAGGAATAGGGAGATATTAGTTTGGTCCCCAAGAAAATAATAGGTCAATAGCTTTCCAGAGTTCCACTTTTTTTTTTTGGTTCAAGATACTTTCCCTGTAAATCTTTGCACCAATATCCCCTCAGACAACTACTCACCTCGCAATTCTCTGTGGGCCTTAAATTCTTTCACACATCACAAAGCAACATTAGAAAGCCTCTGTTTCCAAAATACCAGTTGCCTATTCGGAGCTGGAATTCTCCCTAGACTAGTGCTACAAAACCTGAAAACATATCACTCTACTGAACAGTGTGTTCAGACCATAGCTGCAAAGCAACTTCAGTAGCAGTTTTGCCATTTACTTAATTTAAGCCAGATTGTGTCATCCCCAATAACTCAGGAATATTAACTGTGCATGGTTATTTGCCGTGTACAGATGCAAACTGTTTCTACTGGAGCAAGAATTACCCTCATATATTTAAATCAGTGTTATTAGCAGATACATACAGGTGGTCCTGCCGCTTAAATGCTTTGCTGCAGATCTTGCAGACATGCTTCCGTTCCTGGCTGTGAGTCACATAATGCTTGCTAAGTGAACTGGTGCTGCTGAAAACCTTCCCACAGAGGCTGCAATCCAGAAAAGGAGCTTGAGGGGAGCTTTGCTGGTTCTTGCCTTTCTTTCCATTGCCAGAGCTGGATCTGCCTCCTTGCTCCGCTTCTTTTGGTGCTGAAGGGGCAGGAAGCCCTAATTCTAAAAACATAAAGACAACGTTACTAGTATTGGTGCAGTTAATACGAGTGTGACCTAAATAATTTCTGGTTCAAATCTTGTTTACCCTGCTAGGCAGTGTTAGGCAAGCCAGTTTTTGCTTAGTCCCCACCCCAACACTTCTCCAACACACGAATAATACCAAATCAGTTTGCTGTATAGATTCATTAGACAGTCACCACATTCACCCACACACTAAATGCCCAAATTCTTCAAGATCCTAGCTTACTGTTTCATATGTAAGTGTGCTAATTCATACTCTGATTTGTGTTCTCCTATAAGCAGGAACAACTAAAACTCACTAGGAACTATCAAGGTGGAAAAGCTTAGCATTATCAGGAAACAGAGATCTGGTCTTGGTACTCATCTAACAAAATTCGGAACAGAAGAGAACTTCAGACCCTGTCATCTAACTTTGACCTTTTAAAGGAGAAACATGACAGGAGCCTTGCTTTGGATGGGAATAACTCCAGGCTTTCCCATTCTGGTGAAGGAAGCTCCTGGTTGGCAAGGAACTGAGCAACACGCTTGTGAACTATAAACCAGGATCGTGAAAAATGTTGTCTCAGTATTTTGTGGGAACACAGCCAATGCATGGAAAGCACTTTCAAACCCAAAATAGAAATGCTCTCAAAGAAAATGTCTGGATTTTAAATAATGAAGAGGATTTTGTCGCAGAAGAAAAATATCCCATCTCCCAACTATTGCTTGGTTCCGTATGGCAGAAGAAAATGGTGCGCATATGCCAGCCCTGGACCTTGTAAGAGTGGTGAGTGAATGCTACTGATTTCGCAGAGAGTAAGCTAAATCCACTACTATATTCTCAGGCACAAAGATCTACCTGGTGAGGCTAACATTTTGATTTTTCAAAGATATGTTAATGTTTTTAAATGGTTTCAACCCTTCTGTTGTTGTTGCTGCTGCTGTGTGTCTTCCAGCACGTTTCACAAATCTGTCCCATACCACTTTAATCCTAGACTTTCAGCACCAGAGTCCTCAGAACACCTTTAAACAAGCAATCCACATTCCTTGTATGTTTACAACCATGCACCTGCCATTCATGTTTTATGGTCCTTTTTGTGACGAAGTGAAGAGCGATGGGAGTTACTTGGCAAGAGAGGGACTACTCTGCAAATCCAAAGCCAGAACTTAGGTTTCCCTTTTTCTTTTTAGGCTACAGGTGGCCAACAGTGGAGGGGGGTTAGGGCCACTTTTCACTACCATGCATCCCTTGGGGAGCTGTATCAATGCACCAAAGCACTTTATAAAAATGCACATCTTTCCAGGTGATTGGTTTGCCCCCCGCTCCCCCAAATGGTTCAAACCCATGTGGAACATAGCAGTTTTCCTCTGCCCAACCCACCAACATTGTAAGCCTGAGGGCAGGGAACCGTCTAATTAAAAAGACTGTATGTACAGCGCTGTGTAAATTTACAGCGCTTTATAAATAAAGGTTAACAATAATAACAACATTCCTTGAAAACTCACAGATGCCCCTGGAAAAAATTAAATCAAAACCAGACAAAACAGAAACAGAAAGTAATGTCACTTCTGGTTTCAGTTTAGGCAGATTCTCAGTGAATGCTTTTGGCTTTGGGGTTGCTTTGAGTCATCTTGCAGAAGGGAGTTGGAATAAAAATCACCCAATAATTTATTTAGCCCTTCTTATACAAGGATTTTTTATACACTGATTCAAGCATCCATGGTTTGAAAATGTTCAAAAACAGTATACATTTCAAATACCAAACCTTGCTTTTCAATTTTTATAAGGGACACCATTTTGCTATGCCATTATATTTAATGGGACTTGAGCATACACGGATTTTGTTATCCATGGGGGATCTTGGAACGAAACCCCAACGGATAACAAGGGTCCACTATATATGCTACAAATCAACCAACCAGGACACCTCACCGTGCAAAAGTGGCCGCGAATCTGTGTCACAGTCATCTAGGAGTTTAGTAGAATCGCAATCCTTCACCGAATACAAAGACAGTGAGTCCAGGTTGTCCTCCAAAGAGTCGTTATTGATATTCGTAGCTGAAAGGCTAGGATCCACATCCACGTTGTTCAGTCCTGAATAAATCATGTCTCTCATATCTGGGCATAAATCATGGCTGAATGTATCATTACAATCCAAAGCCTGATTCCCTGAAAACTCATGAAGCTGCATCTCAGATTGGAGGGAACCGTCGTCACATGGATACTGGTCCATAGTTGACCACCTTCTCTGCTTGGAGTTTACGTTTCAGTTTGCTAAAAGCAAAAGATTAAGAAGGAACCGTGAAGAACGAAGAGATTGCAAGTCTGGAGTCACAATTATCGGCAGACTCGCACCCAAGGCCCCTTACAGACTGCCCAAATAAAGCTGCTTCGGGTCACTTTGGAGGTATGCTGTTTAAATAATGCATGCATCCTAAGAGTCTGGAAGCTGTGCCAAAGCTGCGCTCCATTCCTTAGGACTGGATTGTGGTTTTGGCATGGCTTCAGGACTCTTAGGACGCATGCATCATTTAAACAGCATCTCTCCAAAGTGACCCGAAGCAGGTTTATTTTGGCCTGTCTGTATGGGGCCAATGTTTACTGAGGATATAAGTCTGTTCAGATTCAGCAAATGTACATTTATAATTAAGCTTCACGCTTTAAATGGCAGATTCGTCAACTGAAGGTTTAGGTGATGAACAGTTGGGAGCCGCTCATAAATGGCACTGTAGGAAGATTTAGGTCCAAAACGCACAGCAGAAATAATCCACTTTGAGATTGCTTTGACTGCCCTGGCTCAGTGCTAAGGAATCCTGGGAATTGTAGTTTATTGAGGCCACCAAAGCTCTCCGAAAGAGAAGGCGAAATGTTTCACAAAACCACAGTTCCCAGAATACCCTAGCATTGAGCCAAGGCAGTTAAACAGTCTCAAACTGGATTATTTCTGCAGTGCGTTTTGGACCCACGTTTATCTACAAATCCTCATGCTGCCAACTTCTTTCTTTCAGTGGGTCTCAATGGGCGCTACAAGATTTCTTTGCACGCAAGGAAAATGCAAGGCATGATGAAACAAGCTAGAAACCGCTCCTATAAACATATAAACTCATGCTTCTTATGCTCAACATGGAGGACATTTTGAAACTGGGAGAGAAGGATGGGAACGGCAAGGCATGCCTTGGAAAAGGAGAGCAAGGCTCCACAAAATGGAGGCAGCATGAGTTTTCCTGGACTTCGGTCCACTTCCTCAGATGCAGTTTCAAATTCCAAATGCATTTGGAAGGAAGTCGACTTAAGTCTAGCAAAGTTCCTGCTGCCTATTTCTTCCTTTGCAAAGGCATCTGAGGAAGTAGACTTAAGCCTATAGAGAAGAAGCTCATGCTACCTATTTCTTCCTTTGCAAATGCATTTGGAAGGAAGTAGACTTAAGTCTAGGCAAGAAGCTCATGCTGCCAATGAGCCCCAAAGGCGCTACAAGACCTCTCTAGAGGCATATAAATGTGGATTCACCATCCTGCTTAAGTCATGCTCAAAAATAAAGGGATTATTCTGAAATTGGGACAGAAAGCTTGAAAATGTAGGACATGCCTTGGGGAAAAAGGAGGACACCTGCCCTCAAGGAGCCAAGGACATCCCTAAGGGTAAAGACATTGCATTTAATGGTTAATGCTATTAAAATTAAGAGTTCATATTCCTAACTTTGGGGTTTTTTGGGGGGAGAAGAAGGCTCTTTAACCCAAAATAGGGCTTTGGGATGTTCTTAGGCTTATTTGTGGCTATGATGATGGTGCCCTAACTGACACAAACTGACAAAAAACAGGGTGGAGGAGGAGGAAAGAGGGGCTGGAGGAAAAAATGGAGGTTTGGGGGGTTGTTTATTGTTGTTGTTGTTGTTGTGCACCCTTCTTTTATGGAAAAAGCAAATTTTAAGAGAAAAGGGAAGGCTGAGCTACTTAAAAATACCAAATAAAGGTATTAAGAAAGGTACTTATTAAGAAATAGGGTCTAAAAGGGGATATAAAGGGGGTAAATAAGGGGGTGCAATT
This sequence comes from Sceloporus undulatus, assembly GCF_019175285.1. Lineage (NCBI taxonomy): Eukaryota > Metazoa > Chordata > Lepidosauria > Squamata > Phrynosomatidae > Sceloporus > Sceloporus undulatus. Next base: position 267,001 of record NW_024802946.1, read on the forward strand.
GCACCTGAGAGAGAAAAGGGGCTTCCCTTTTCCTCAAAGGGAGAGCAAAGCCTCAGAAGAAGCAGCAGCACAGTGATGCTGCTTTACCCGTCGTCGCGCGCCTGCGCATGCTCAGCCTTTCTCGCTCCCCTCTGCTTCACTGGCCACGCCCACCAAGAAGCTGGCCACGCCCCCCCGAACGGCACGAGGCGAGGCGGAGAGGGGCGGAGCCTTCCCTGGCAGCGACATCGGGAAGAGGGCGGGGCGGAAAATAATTAGCTCCGCCCCCCGCTATGAAACGCTTTCCCTCGCTCCCATTGGTCGGTGCGGGGTTTAGGCGGGAAAAGTGGGTTGTGGGGGGGGAAGGGAGGGGAGCGGCCGGCCGCCATTTTGTTGTGAATTGGAGAGATAGGGAGTTAGGTAGAGAGACAGTTGAGGGGAATTTAGGTTGTTGTTCGTGAGGGGAATAGGTGCAGGAGGGAAGGAAGACTCAAATCCAGAGCATACTGCGGGAATAATCCAGTTTGAAAGCGCTTTAACTGCCCTGGCTCAATGCTAGGGAATTATGGGAATTGTAGTTTTGTGAGACATTGCGCCTCTGTCAGAGAGAGCTCTGGTGCCACAATAGACTACAGTTCCCATGATTCCCTAGCACTGAGCCAGGGCACTTAAAGCAGTCCTGAACTGGATTATTTCTGCAGTGTGTTATGAACCTTAATATTTCACACATATGACATATATATATATATATATATACACACACACACACACACACACATATATAGCCTCATTAAGGTTGACGCATGAATAAGGTCAAGGACTGTTCCCTAAATGACCAATAGGTCACCTTCATTAAGGAGCTGTGTATAATAATGATGATAATAATAATAATAATAATAATAATGTATTTATATCCCACTTCTCCCTACGGATCAAGACGGGTTACAGAAATACAATTAATACAATATAATACTTAATAAGAACAAAAGTTAACAGAGCATAATCCCTCCCACCAAAAGAAAAACAGTAACAAATAAAAATAGAGATTAAAATAATTAAAAAGGCGAGTTGGAGAGAGGCAATTTGGGGTAAGGAGGAGGACAGTCAGTACCAGAGTAAAAGGGAGGTCTGTCTGGGGAACTAGATACTGTGATAGTGCAAAACAAATGTTATTTTATTTATTATTTATAGTATTATTTATAGTATTATTAGCTCTTCAGCCAAAAGGCTAATAATAAAACATCTTGCTCTCAGGATTAGACCCTGACTTGTATATGGTGTGTGCATTATATACATATATGGGATTTATACAGGTTGACCAGACAACCTCCTCTTTGCAGGACATGTCTTATATTTCAACCTTTCCAAGAGGAATTCTAAAATGTCTTCCATTTTGAGCACAAGCTTCAGTATATGTAGATAGATAGATAAACACACACAGCCCATTGAAACCCATGTTTTAAAAATTGCATTGCTTTAAACTTGCAGTTCCCCACCTTGAGGACCTATATTGGGAGAAAGGCGAGATATAAGTAAATAAAATACAGTTGCCCCTCCTCCCATATCCACGGATTCATCATTATTATCATCATTATTCATCATTATTATCATCATTATTACACACAGATTCAACCATCCAGTTTTAAAATATTCCAAAAAGATATAAATTCCAAAAAGCAAAGGTTGACTTTGCTATTTTATGTAAGGGATGCCATTTCACTAAACCCGGGGTTCCCAACCTTTTTAACTAGCGCAGCTCTTATTTCTATAGCCCCTAAGAGTCCTACCCTATGCCTTACATGTTAATGGTGTTTAGGAGTACATCTAAGGATATAGTCTTATTATTTGATTTCATTCCATTTTTATTTCTTTTATTTTCCTGGAACGGAAAATAAAAGCACAGGTTGGGAACCTCTGCACCATGATGTTTAATGGGACTACTTGAGCATCCACAGGTTTTGGTACCCAAAGGCGGGTCCTGGAACCAAACCCCAGCAGATACTAACTAAGGGCTTATTGTAGTAAGACAAACAAATGGGTCCTTGGACAGAGCAAGCCAGAACTCTTCCTAGAGCCCCAAGATGACTAAATTAAGGTTGCTATACTTCAGCCCCATCATGAGAAGGCAGGACCTCATTAGAAGATGCTGGGGAAGGTGGAGGGAAATAGAAAGGGAGGAAGACCACACGCCAGATGGATAGACTCCATCACAGAGACCTAAGCTGGAAGGTAGAGGATGGAGGGACTTGGAGGCGTCTTATTTACAGGATGAGTCGGAGCTAACAACTGTAATAATGGTGAAATAATTATAATGATAAGATGTTTGTAAGCCACACAAGGAACTCCTCTCCTACCTCCTCCTCCGCTGCCAAGCTGGGCCACCTCCTGAACATTCCCTCCAGACGTTTCTACAGCAACATGCTTAGAATGGATGCCAGGGGCAGAAAACCTTACAAAGCCACAGCAGAGAGAATCCCCACCAACCGCAACAGCTGATGTGTTTCCCTATTAAACCCAGCATTTAAAACTAATCATAATGTAACCAGTGATCCCCAAATGGTTTTGGGCTTCGTCTCCCAGACTCTTGACCAACAGGGATGAGGCTTCTGAGAGCTGACATCCCAAATCTCTTAAAGGGCGCAGTTTGGGGACCACTGGCCTAAACACACAGGTTTGACTCTTGGAGGCAAGAGACCAGGGACCCTACTCAAATGTATCCCTCCAAACATACAGTATATCCTTTCAGGACTCATCCTGTTCTCAAACCACAGGAGGAAAGGGGGTCTTTTCGCAGCTAGAGGATGGCAGAACTCCACAACACACTCCAGAAATAATCTGTGTCGATCCAAAACACACTGCAGAAATAATCCAGTTTGAGCCTGCTTGAACTGGCATGGCTCAGTGCTAGGGAATCCTGGGAATTGTAGTTTACTCAGCTTATTCAGACTTCCCCAGCACTGAATCAGGGCAGTTAAAGCGGCAGCAAAACTGGATTATTTCTGGGGTGTTATGGGCCAGAGCAGTTTCAAAACTGGATTATTTCTGCAGTGTGCTTTGGACCTAAAAATCTCAAACCGGATTATTTCTGGTGTGTTTTGGACCAAAGCAGTCTCAAAACTGCATCATTTCTGCAGTATGTTTTGGACCCAAGCCGTGTCAAAGTGGATTATTTCTGCAGTGTGTTTTGGACCAAAGCAGTCTGGAAGTGGATTATTTCTGCAGTGTTTTGGACTAAAGCAGTCTCAAAGTGGATTACTTCTGCACTGTGTCTGAATCTG